>NW_019385319.1:141953-161296 GCF_000671375.1 Centruroides sculpturatus | reverse complement strand
GAGAATATCGAAAAAGAGCTGCTGGAATATATATTGTTGATGGAAGTCATATTTTTCTATTATAAAAGCATTTTTGCGATAAAATAGAGTAAATAATTTTGTAATTATTTAACATTTTTTGTACTTTCCTATTTGATTTTGGCTACATTAAAGCATTTTTTTGAAAATATACAGTAAGGTTCCATATTACCACCCGATTTTCTCTAAGCCTACTTTCGGACTTTTTGTACAAAAGCCTTAAAAACCATACTTATAGTTACACTAACGAAAAATCCAATTAGGAACATTTAGTTTAATAGTTACCAGTACTTTTTGCACAAAAAATGTGGGTGTAGTAATGATACCTTGTTTACAATTCACTAAAATGTAATTGGGGTTCCATAATACCATTTTCTCCTCTAATATGGTATTGCTTATTATCGTGTACAACTAATAAATATATTAGTTGTACATGATACTAAAGGTTATATTTAGTTGTCTAATACTAATTCGTATATTAGACAACTAAAGAAGTTCAAATGTCGAATTCAAAATGTGAACACTTAATATATTGCTGAGTAAAAATCTTAATGTAAATGTATTTAAATAAATGTTAATTAATTAGAGAAGGTCTCTGTAAATATCTAAAATTAACGCCTCATTGTCACACATATAAAATCAGTATAAAAAATTCTACAGAATCCAATTTTTATCATTACGAAAAGTTTATTGATAAAGCACTATAAGATGTATTAAGTTAAAATACATGCTTTGTTGAAAAAAGCTATTTTTCTTGTGTTAGAAACCGATATTTAATTCAAAAATCATATTAAAATTGAATGTATTATGTGAGCATCTNATTTATTTTAATATACTGACAAACTTTTTTCAGATAATTGACATTTATTTTAATAAGTTTTACATTTGTAGTAAAATAATTTAAAATTTCTCAAAATAATCCAGAAAATGTAGCATGCTCAAATACAATATTTCAACTATTTAAACATTATTTCCTATATTTAAAACTTTATATATAAATGTAACACAAAAATTATGTGCAACACTCGTGAATTATATTGTAACTTGTATAGTGTAACATACACATCAATAGAGTATTTTCATTCATTTTGTGGTCATTTTTATATACACGGTGAATAAAAATCAGATGATAATTACATCATAAATATATCACATCATATCACAGATATATCACATCATAAATAAACGCTTAAGAGAAGCATCTAATTCAGTGTTTTCCAACCTTTTTTGTGCTATGCCCCACCAAAGCCTTTCTAAAATACATATGCCCCCTAACGTATACAGTGGCTATACAGTTAACTTAAACTCTGGACGAGTCCATTTTTAAATTTTCTCCTTAACAATCCAATTACCCCTTTGTGGGGCATGGACCCCACGTTGGGAAAGACTGATCTACACCATCATTAATTTTAATTCTGATACCATACCATAATAGACAAGGAATATCGTGGAATCGACCGAAAAATGAGAAAACTTAATGTTGTACAAAGGGTTTAGTAGTGTAATAATTTTAATATAAAATAATAATTATGCAAATTAAAGAAAACAAAGTATGTGCTCATATGGATGTAAATAAACATTAATATAACTTGAAATGCTAACCAACAGATAAATCGATTTAATGAAGCAGATTCTGTGATTTTTTACTTCTGTTTGAAAGTTGCATTACCAAGCAGCACCCTTGAGATATTTATGCTTGCTACTGTTGAATGAATCAGGTTATTTGCTAAAAGTATCTATCAGAGACAGAAATTGTGAATGTAAATTTCGTAAGTACCTTTACTTTTATTACTTTCAAACAATCAGCGAATAATATAATTTGTGTATTTGTGAGCCGCGTGGTTAATTGTTTTAACTTAATACTAGAAGCAAAATTTGCATAAACGTATCGACGAACTAATATTAATTTAATGAGTGGTTAAATTATTACCAAGATTTCAGATTTTTTTAGAAATTTATAAAGCAAGCATGTGGTTACAATAAATACGATCGTTATGTTTTAAATGAATTTCGAACATTATCCGAATTCGCTTTAACATAAGAATGTTATTTTGCGAATTTTTATTTAAATTACTACAGTAGTTGAGATGATAAAATATTAACACTGCTAGTTAGTTGGGATTTCAAACCTGACAAATCTATTAGTTGATATCAGATTTTCAGTCTTCATAACGTGTTTCAGAGGTAAATAGTGGTAAATTTTTCACAGAATGTTCTATCGACAGGGAATCCTTTTGGCAAATTCTCGATGTGTTTCGTTTTCTTTTTTAATCAATTTATATAACATTCTAAATTTATAAACTGAAAAAATACGTCGAAATATAGATATTAAATTTATATTTTAATTTATAGAAAAAATTATTAGTAAATACGTTCTAACATCATTTCTTACTTTAAGAAAGTAATTTAGTTTACTAAATATTTATCGAATTTGCAGCAGAAGTAATGTACTTACCCAAGGGTTTTTCTATTGTTTATTTTAGATGCAAGTACAAAGCACAAATTACGGATAAAGAAAAATTATATTATTTCTATTGTGCTACAGAAGATTTCAATCTGCGATCGTAATACAGTGGTGCCTCGTATAACATACGCCTCAAATAACGGCCGCTGCGAACAACGGACTTTCTGTTTGGCTGTCACGTAACTCGAGCAAAGGACTGGCTGCGAAGAAGGGCGAATGATGTTTTTACTCTTTCGCCATTGCCAATGACAATCTGCTATTTTTATAATATATTAGTATTATTAGAATATATCATTAGTATATCTGAAGTACAGAGCTCCCGTTGGGATTCGACTCGCTCCGTTGTTTATTACGTACTGAACATCACCTCAGTGCAGGGTATTTACATTTATTCAAGTGTTATGCAAATAATAGCTTCTAAAAAACAGAAAGGTAATTTTAATTAAAACAAAACAAGAAATCATTAGAAGAAGTGAAAGTTGACAAAAACTTTCTTGTCTAATGAAGGAGAGGTTAAGGAGTTTACCAACACTCATTATCCAAACACAGCTGAGGACAACAGGATCAATGATCTCTACAATAACGCACTTGCCCGTCATTTCCGACAGGTGTTGAAGAAGAAAGAGAAACAAACCACCTTGTACACGTCTTTTAAGAAGCCATCTGCCGAAATACAAGGGATGGAACAAAAGGAGTTGACCCTGCAAGCCCTGTAGTCTCTCCTGAATCTGACTCCGATTAAGAAACAATAAAATGTGAACTACTGCAATCAGTAAAAAGTCTGTATCTGTATGAATGTGTGAAGAAAGTGTTCCTTTACATCCTCCTCGCAACTTCTGACTATTTGGCATAATTCGTGACTGCTACATTTTCATTTGTTTTGTGGTACAATACGGTTATTTTATGCTGCAGAACGAATTATATGTTTTAACGTGTATTTCTATGGGAAAATGCGTTTCCTATAACGAACTTGTCACTTAACGGACAGTGGATCCGTTAACTGAAAACCCACTGTACGAGGCTCCACTGTATTATGTTATTTTGTATAAATATTACCGCTAAAGCTCGAAATCCGTTAATGTGTACATTACCCAGTTAATCTGCAGATTAACTAGAGTGAACCGTTAAAGTTGCGAAAATTGTTTCATTTCTGAAATTACCTAGGTAATCTGCACATTACCTACTAGGCACTCCGTAAAGTGAAATAAGATCTTTGCCACAAATAAATATACCACAAATAGGTGTGCTTGTTATAAAACCAATTGCTATGTAATTTAAAGTATCACCAATCTTTAGACTACAATAATAAGTAAGCAGAATTGGTTAATGTCGCTTATAGTGACTAAAATGGTGGCTCGTCTCTGATTCCAGCGAACAGAAGAAAGAAAACAGTGGGGACGCATGTTCTAACCTAACCTAACCTAACCTAACCTAACCTATTTTAATAATTTGGTTGATAATAATTATGGTAATTTATTAGAATAGGTTAAAATAAAACGTGCGTCCCCACTGTTTTCTTTCTTCGGTTTGCTAGAATCAGAGACGAGCCGCCATTTTAGTCACCAAAGGTAACATTAACACACAATTTTATCATACTATTGCCGGAAAAAGTATGATAACTTTCTTATTTTTTGTCTCTGGTCCAAAAGTAGGATATCGTTGAACTCGTCTTGGCCCCCTCGCTTCAGATATATACTCAAAGTTCCGAAATTCCATAGGTGGTAATCTATATAATTTCCCATTTCCCTAATTGTAATATTTTAAACCGTTTGATTTTTTGTATTACAGTTTTTTATTTCATTGATAATTAATTCTATTAACTCATTTGTTGATCGTTTGATTGTATTAATTTGATTCTTTAGATATCGATAATTAAATAACATTATGTTAATTTAAGCGTACAGAAACGTTGCTGTTGTTTCAGCAAAGATCTTATTTTCACTTTACCGTATGCCTAGTAGGTAATGTGCAGATTACCTAGATACTCTGCACATTACCTAAGTAATTTGAGAAATGGAACAATTTTTGCAACTTTAACGAATCACCCTAGTTAATCTGAAGATTAGCTAGTTAATGTACATATTAACTGCTTTCGAGCTTTAGCAGTAACATAAACACTTTTAGATTAACACAAAAATTTTGAGCGACTGTATTTAAAGTTCTTGTTTATTTTTCAGATATTTCAAATTTAGAAAAACGTCACGATGAAATACAAATGTGTCTTTTGTTTTAAGACTTTCTCTCGCAAATATTCTCTCAATCCTCACAACAGAATTCACACCGGAGATAAGCCATTCGAATGTGATATATGTAAAAAATGTTTCTCAGAAAAAGTTGATATGATTGTTCATTGTAGATCTCACACAGGAGAAAAGCCATATCAGTGCAATATATGTGATAAACGTTTTGCTTATAAAGGTGTTCTGTCTGAACATCGTAGAATGCACACGGGAGAAAAGCCATTCAAATGTAATGTATGTAATAAGAGTTTTGCTGCAAATAGCAATCTCTCCCATCATCGTAGAACACACACAGGAGAGAAGCCATTCGAATGTGATATATGTAAAAAATGTTTTGCAAGAAAATTTGACATGATTGTTCATCGTAGATTTCACACAGGAGAAAAATCTTACCATTGCAATATATGTAACAAACATTTTTCTCAAAACTTTAGTTTGACCGTTCATCTCAGAAAGCATACAAATGGAATGCCGTTTAAGTGCGACATCTGCAATAAAACGTTTAGATATTTTTCAAGTTACAGTAAACACAAAAAACTGCATACAGTATCACAAAAATTCTCGTGTTGTTTATGCAGCACTTATTTCTCTCAAGAAGATATAATGGTTAATCATCTTCGGGTGCATATTAATTCAGGCTGTCCAAAGTGTGACTGTCAGTTTTCATGTGAACGAAGCTTTTTAGCTCACGTTCTTCAACATTCAAAAGAAACACCGCGATTGTGTGAAACTTGCCTTCACCCTTTTGCTCGGATTTCTGCTTTTAAATTGTATAACACTTTTTTATCGTATCTGGAAAATGCATCTTACTGTACTGATTGTGGATCAGAAATATAAATTGTAAAAAATCTAGAAAATTTGCCTTCAATTTAGTTTTAGGTTTTGCTTTTCAATCATATGTTGGCTAAAATATCACTTACAATACGAACAAGAAATTTTAAGTATAGAAAATTTTAACTTTTGTTTTTTCAGCAAAAAGATGAGTTTTTAATGTTAGTTACTTTTCCTTATTCAAATGTGATCTATTTAAGTTGTGTTTGAAATACAATATTTATGTTCTATATTAAATACGAGGTTTGTAAATAATGATTTATGGATGTATATAAAAACTGAAATTTAGAAGAACAAGTAATATTTTATGCTTTACTAATATTTATTTTTCAATCGATTTGCAATTAACAAATTTATCGTAAACGAACGTAGTGTTACTTATGTCTATTGAAATGCTCGATAATGATTGTATCATTTTTCTATATTTTCAAAAATATTTTATTATTACGTATAATAATGTAAATACATAATTAATTTTCCAAACATATTATTTTAAAAGAATTTTTATAATTTTGTAAATTAATATTTTTGTGCTGTTATATTTTTTTGATGTCTTTATTAAATATTGCATAATCAGTGCAGATAGATTGGAATTTTTTACAGTAAAAGCATTCTATTACAGTACAGCGTCGATTATCCGAATTAATAATGGACCGGGTTGTTCGGATAACTTATTTTTCGGATAACCGATTATGTAAGACAGAATATATTAATTTATACCATGTTGAAATTTTTCTCCATTGCGTGTCGCTTCGCATTGAATTTTTGTCGATGTTGAGCCTAACGCTGCCTATTGTATCTTAAAAAATTATTTTATTATTTTATATTTTGTACAAACGAAATAATATATTGAAAAATATAAAAAAATAAAAAATTATACTTCAGAAGTTAATTTAGTATCAAAAATGTAAAATATTTGAGTAGCCCAAGACATAGCCAAAGATTGCAGCGCCACAGCATTGGAGAAAATTTAAATTTGCCGACTGGAATTCTTTCGGATAATTGACGTTCGGATAATCGACGCTCTACTGTATTCACTTATATCACTTAAATATCTGTACTGTTTAAATCAGCTGAATACACACTCAAATTTTGCTATATAATTTTTTGATATTACAAGAGTTTGGCTGAAGAGAAAAGTCGAAAAATGAACATAAAAACATAGATAATTGCAGTTAGTGTGATTGTGGAAGTTTGGAACTCAAAGTCTAAATTATGCACTATCTCAAGTATAACTTTCAGTGGATCGCTCTGTTCTTCCCATTACTCCATCTTTTATAGCGTTATGGTGAAAAATAGGTCAGGTGATCGCTCGTTGTTGACGATCTCTTGCATTCTTTAACGATTATGTGTCAACTTCCCACTTGATTGTTGATAAAAAAAATTACATCCGATTTGATGCTTCGCAAAGAAAGATTCTTTCTATGGAGGATGTTTAAAATTCGAAAATATAATGTTTAACATTGATTCAAAATGCCTTAAAATTTGCGGTCTCACATTTTTATAATTTGTGTGAACAATTTAAAAATGTTTTACCACTAAATGCCTGCTGACTGGTTCAATTGTTAAAATGATCAAAGTAGTTTTTTATGCACAAATTGTAGTAAGTGGAATTTATTCAACTTCTATTACTTGATTTCTATAACTTCAGCTGTCAGAAAATTTCATAATTTTATATCTAGTAGAAGGTTTTTAAAACTTTTTACGTTTTTTTTATTTTCCCACAGAAAAAATAATGGAAACCTTTTAAATAAAGTAATATTACCGTTTTCAACGTCTTACGCACAGATTTGACTGCAATAAAATTTACATACATTCTATTGGACAATGTTTATGACATAGCCAACTTTTTTTTATAGAAATTTTTGGTTTTTTTCTTCTCTTTAAACCTATTATAATAGCACAGAAGATTGAAAAATTTGTGATATATTTGATTATATATGGCAATTATTACACACTCTGCATTAACCGCGACTTACCCTAAAGCGTACGTTTAAACGTCTTAAACGTCTTTGAATGTACTCGTACGATCGAAAAACAACGTCAACCGGTTATAAACACTGTAGACTGCAAGTGTCAAGTTTCGAGCAGTGTCGAATAAAATACTGTATTAATAATTCTAACAGCTATATTTTATAACTGAAAGCATTTAATTTAAATTACTTAATATTTTTACTAGTTTTTGTTTTATAATAACAATCTTTGCAAGGGTATTTTCTACGCGAAAATTTTTATGTAAATATTTCTACTAATATCTGATTCGCCATTACCTTAGAATCAAAGGAATAGGTTAAAATAGAAAAATATGTGAGTCATTCTGAACATAATTTGAAGAGAAAACCAAAAAATGACAGGAAAATTTATAAATTGTTAAAATCATAAATACATGGAGTTCTTGAATAATTTGAATATAATTTTGCTTGTCATTTTTTAAATGAAAAAACAGTTCACAAATTCATTATTTTCTCATACCAAGCGTCATAATGTATTATAAGCTTAAATTGGAAGAATTATTTAATAAAGGTTTGGAAAATTACAAATTTGTTTTTCAACCACGATTCAATTTTTCGTTGCATCTCTTTGAGAAATATAAAATGAAGTTATTCGTTATAATGATTAAAAAATGATTGATAAATTTAGATTTTAAGGAGTTACTGCATTTATTTATAAATATTGAAAGCTGTTGAAATAATTTTTGAATGTCACATATGTTTATTGAAAGAGACTTTCGTTTTCCAAAGATTATCATAAATTTCTCTTAGAGTAAAGTATTGCAACTACTTTAATACATCGATTAATGAAATATGAATTTCATTCAAGTAAAGTAAATATACCGTACATTAAGCATTCAATTATTATTTGCTCGGCTATGATCTGAAGTGTTTTAAACGTGTAAAAATGTATACATTTTTACATTTTTCATACGTAGTTTTGTGTATCGTATTGTTTACGTTTATTATTTGGAAATTTACTTTGTTGCGTTAGAGACCGGCCATTTCTAAAAACGCATAAACATTACTGTTACCAGAAAAATTGCTTGACACAGTGTTTAAATGGTTTCATCTTTTAAATAAATATTCGAGTAAATTTTAACAAAAGTATTCCAGTCGCGCAGTGTTTCAGTCATATCATTCGTGTTGATAGACGTACATTATTATTTTTTTAATGTTTTAAGCCTGTTTTTAGTAGTGATTATTAATTGATGAGCATTTGAAGCACGAGTAAACTGTATAAATAGAATTTATTGTTTACACCTTATGCTTCTTGTTTTACTTGGTGTAAAACTCGCGCGTTTCTGTAGTTTTATGTAAATCAATATTGCACATATAGTATCATAAATCGATTGTTTATAAAACAATCTATCGTAAGTACTTTAAAAACATAAATATTTATGAAAGTGTACGACCGAAATGTGTAAAAACTTAATGTTGTACAAAGGGTTCAGTGGTGTAATAATTTGAACATAAAATAATAATTATGCAAATTAACGAAAACAAAGAATGTGCGCATATCGATGGAAATCAACATAAATATAACTTGAAATGATAACCAACAGATAAATCGATTTAATGAAGCAGATTCTGTGATTTTTTACTTCTGTTTGAAAGTTGCATTACCAAGCAGCACCCTTGGGATATTTATGCATGCTACTGTTGTATGAATCAGGTTATTTGTTCAAAGTATCTATCAGAGACAGAAATTGTGAATGTAAATCTCGTAAGTACTTTCACCTTTATTACTTAAAATAACCAGCATAATATAATTTGTGATTTTTAATCCGCATAGTTAATTGTTTTAACTTTCATACCGGAAACAAAATTTGCTTAAAAATATAGACAAACAAATGTTAATTTAATGACTAGTTAAATTTTTATAATGATTTTAGATTTTCTTTCAAAAGTAAACGAAGCAAGCATGTGGATACAATAGATACGATCCTAGTGTTTTAAATGAATTTTGAACATTATCCAAATTCGTTTTTACATAACAATTTTACTTTGCGCATATTTATTTAAATTACAACAGTAGCCGAGATGATAAAATATTGACACTGTTAGTTAGCCGGGATTTCAAACCTGACAAATCTATTGGTTGATATCAGATTTTCAGTCTTCGTAACGTGTTTAGGAAGTAATTTGTGATATATTTTTCACTGAATGTCTTAACGACCGGCATCCCTTTGGCGAATCCACTATGTGTTTTATTTTACTGTTTTAATTAATTTATATAACATTCTATATCCATAAGCTTAAAATAAAATACGTCGAGATATAGATATTAAATTTATATCTTAATTTACAGAATAAAAATGAGTAAATACGTTTTTTTGTCATTTTTTTTGTTTAAAGAAAGTGATTTAGTTTATTAAATATTTATCGATTCTTTTTATGCAAAATAAACAGCAACAGAAGCAATGTGTTTTTTTTTTCATTGTTTCTTTTAGATGTAAATACAGAGCGCAAATTACCAATGAATAGAAATTATATTATTTCTATTTTGCAACAGATGAATTGTATCTGCAATTGAAATATTATCATTTCTTATTTTGTATAAACACTTTTAGATTAACACAAACATTCTAAGCAACTGTATTTAAAGTTCTTGTTTATTTTTCAGATATTTCAAATTTTAAAAAAAAACGTCACAATGAGATACAAATGTCTCTTTTGTTTTAAGACTTTATCTTCTAAATATTATCTCGATAACCATAACAGAATTCACACCGGAGAGAAGCCATTCGAATGTGATATATGTAAGAAATGTTTCTCACAAAAAATTTACATGATTGTTCATCGTAGGTCTCACACAGGAGAAAAACCTCATCAGTGCAACATATGTGATAAACGATTTTCTCAGAAATCAAATATGATTATTCATCATAGATCCCATACAAAAGAAAAACCTTACCAGTGCAATATATGTGATAAACGTTTTGCTTATAAAAGTGTTTTGTCTGTACATCGTAGAATGCACACTGGAGAGAAGCCATTCAAATGTAATGTATGTAATAAGAGTTTTGCTGCAAATAACAATTTCTGCCATCATCGTAGAACACACACACAAGAGAAGCCATTCGAATGTGATATATGTAAAAAATGTTTTGGGAGGAAATTTGACATGACTCGTCATCGTAGATCTCACACAGGAGAAAAACCTTACCATTGCAATATATGTAACAAACATTTTTCTCAAAACTCCAGTTTGACCGTTCATCGCATAAAGCATAGAAATGAAATGCCTTTTAAGTGCGACATCTGCAATAAAACGTTCAGATATTCCGCAAGTTACGGTAAACACAAAAAAGTGCATAGAGTATCACAAAAATTCCCGTGTTGTTTATGCAACACTAATTTCGCTCAAGAAGATACAATGGTTAATCATGTTCGGGTGCATATTAATTCAGGCTGCCCAAAGTGTGACTGCCAGTTCTCTTGTGAACGAAGCTTTTTAGCTCACGTCCTTCAACATTCAAAAGAAACACCGCAACTGTGCGAAACTTGCCTTCACCCTTTTGCTCGAATTTCTGCTTTTAAATTGTATAACACTCTTTTATCGTTTCCTGAAAATGCATCTTACTGTACGGATTGTGGATCAAAATTATAAATTGTATAAAATATAGAAAATTTCCCTTTAATTTTTCTCCAAGTTTTGCTATTCAGTCGTATGTGCATTAAAATATCGGTTACAATACGAAAAATTATAATTTCTGTTTTTCCAGCAGCAAGCTGAGATTTTAATGTAACTTTCTTTCCCTATTACAATTTTTAACTTTAATTATTCAAATTTCGTTTGAGACACAACTTTATGTTTTATATTAAATATGGAGTTTATAAATAAAGATTTATGAATGTTTTTAAAAACTGAAATTTAGAACAAGTAATATTTTATGCTTTATCTATTTTTACTTTCTAATAGTTCTGCAATTAACTGGTTTATTGTAAACGAATGTAATGTTACATGTGTGTATTGAAATGCTCGATAATGATTGTANGTGTATTTAATTACAATTAAACCAATAGATATTGACACTGCTCAAGCAAAATCTGTCCGAAAAAAAACTTAGGTGATGTAATTACACATGCAGCAACATCAAAATGGTTTGTTAACAAATAAACTGTGGATATTTTTATAGAAAATCATTCACAAGGAAACAAATTTATTAGTTATATGTAATTAGACTTATGTGAAATTAAAATTTATATGCTTACATTTTTAATAGGCTATTTTATATTATAAAAAATTTATAATTGAACAATTTACATAACTAATGTACTATTAGCTTTCGATTACCACGACTTTTCATTTTTTCGGTAATATCTTTTGATTTTTCGGGAATTTCCTTCGTTTATTCAAGAAATTAATACAGTAAAAAGAAATGTCTGAATTTTTAATGTAATAATAGAAAATACGGTGAATTTTATTTGTGCGCCATTTGCATTTATTTCAAGTATACATTAAATTCACGATTACATATAACACACAGAGAAAGGAATGCATCAACTAAATCTAAAATTGCAGAAATCGTTTACAGAAGTTATTATTTTTTTATTTTCAAAAGTACAGTAGACTTTCCGATATACGAAGTAATGTGAGTGGGAGTAATACCGATATTAGAAAAATACGAATAAAATAATGTAAGAATTATAACTGATATTGTAAAATATATGTATAAGATTCCAAGAAAAAAGGCACGTCTTTTTTTTTCTTGAGCAACGATGGTTTCTCTGCAGAGGCGACGGTTAAGATCGGTACGGCGAAGACAATCGGCTGGGCACACACAGTTTAAAATAAAAAGGAGGGGTCGATGCGTTATCAAGAGTATTCATCCAGTTTTTCAAACTGGATGAATACTCCTGATAACGCATCGACCCCTCCTTTTTATTAGAGAGTCTGTACTGGGTTTTCACCATGACCTTAACAAGAATTAATGTACAACGGTCAAATAGTGGATTTTTTATCGTAGATTTCAGGTGACACATTAAGAATCTGTGTGATTTTTTAAAAGGAATTAAATATGGAGTAAGATACGATTACATCCTTCTAGTTTTTTCTTAAGTGTTGGAAAAAAAATAAAGTTTTTTTTTCAAAAAGTAATTGATACACATCCAAGGTTCTATTGAGCATTTTGACACCAAAATCTAAAATTAGAGTTAATTATAAAAGTCATCCCAAAAGCCTGCGATCGTTTACTGATCGCCTAGGAAAATATAAAAATTCAATAATCGATGCCACAAAAAATTTGTTTAACGTATTTATTTTTATAGGTTGTGTTTCTATTAACAATAGGAAAAAAGTGAATATGAGATTACATCCGACATGAACTGTCTGTACAAATAATATTGAAGAGTAATTATTTGATACTATCAAATAACTGCAATTATTATGACGGTATTTGGATTGTCGTCATAAGAAATATATATATATATTTCTTATGACGACAATCCAAATAACTTCATCCATTTCATCAGGTATACACAGTAGTATTACAGGCCAAAAATAGCTAATACAGCCCCATACCGTAAGACTACCACCACCAAATTTCAATGGCGCTCAGTTATAGACTATGTCGCGCTTATTTTTTTGAATTTTTGTATCAAATTACATTAAAATAAATATTAAAAAACATTTTTTCAAACCACGAATATTTTATATGAAATGAAAGTTAAAAACTGCATTAATTAGAGATATAATGAGAATTTTAATGTCCAATAAATTTTTTTATAATTTATAATAAGTTATCTCGGTATATGAAACTCAACGCTAATGTAGGCAAAGCAATGTTCTAAAGACTGTGTATGATTAGATATTTGCATAGGTACAACTTAACTTGAATTTATTGTCAACATATGCAGATTGCTCTAAATTGAGTAACTATGTTGCAGCATGTGTTGCTACAAAATCGTACAAAATGAAATTTTATACGAGATATCTTTTTTGACTGTAGAAGTGCAAGTTATCCATTTACCCTGACATCAAGTAGTGAGAAAAGGTCAACCCTGCGATGTGGATTCTTTTCTGTTCTGGGGTCCTCCCGGAGAAAATTTAGTACATTGGTGCATCAAACCTCAGATCTGAATACTCACCCATGTGTATAGTCTGTCTTCAACACAGGTTGTTGATCAAAATCACAAAAAAGGAAATCCCGACGATAATTTCTAATAAATTGATCAGAATTTAATTTATTGAACGTAGAAATTATATGAAATTTCTCCCGTAACTGAAAATGATTTAATTTTCATTACATGTATTTTTTAACGTCAAAAGTGTAAATTCATTTTTGATGTTATAAAAATTAATTATTACCATTGTAGTTATTTCCATTTATTTTAAAATTATTTTAAAACTTAACATGCATCTAGTTATTTATTTTAATATATTGACAAAAGCTTTTATCAGATAATTGACATTTATTTCAATAAGTTTTACATTTGTTGAAAAAAATTTTAATATTTTATTAAGATAATCCAGAAAATGGAAATTTCTCAATTACAATATTTCAACTATTTATACATTATTTTTTATATTTAAAGCTTTATATATAAATGTTACACGAAAATTATGTGCAACGCTCGTAAGTTATATCGTAACTTGTATAGTATAACATACACANTCGTAAGTACTTTCACCTTTATTACTTAAAATAACCAGCATAATATAATTTGTGATTTTTAATCCGCATAGTTAATTGTTTTAACTTTCATACCGGAAACAAAATTTGCTTAAAAATATAGACAAACAAATGTTAATTTAATGACTAGTTAAATTTTTATAATGATTTTAGATTTTCTTTCAAAAGTAAACGAAGCAAGCATGTGGATACAATAGATACGATCCTAGTGTTTTAAATGAATTTTGAACATTATCCAAATTCGTTTTTACATAACAATTTTACTTTGCGCATATTTATTTAAATTACAACAGTAGCCGAGATGATAAAATATTGACACTGTTAGTTAGCCGGGATTTCAAACCTGACAAATCTATTGGTTGATATCAGATTTTCAGTCTTCGTAACGTGTTTAGGAAGTAATTTGTGATATATTTTTCACTGAATGTCTTAACGACCGGCATCCCTTTGGCGAATCCACTATGTGTTTTATTTTACTGTTTTAATTAATTTATATAACATTCTATATCCATAAGCTGAAAATAAAATACGTCGAGATATAGATATTAAATTTATATCTTAATTTACAGAATAAAAATGAGTAAATACGTTTTTTTGTCATTTTTTTTGTTTAAAGAAAGTGATTTAGTTTATTAAATATTTATCGATTCTTTTTATGCAAAATAAACAGCAACAGAAGCAATGTGTTTTTTTTTTCATTGTTTCTTTTAGATGTAAATACAGAGCGCAAATTACCAATGAATAGAAATTATATTATTTCTATTTTGCAACAGATGAATTGTATCTGCAATTAAAATATTATCATTTCTTATTTTGTATAAACACTTTTAGATTAACACAAACATTCTAAGCAACTGTATTTAAAGTTCTTGTTTATTTTTCAGATATTTCAAATTTTAAAAAAAAACGTCACAATGAGATACAAATGTCTCTTTTGTTTTAAGACTTTATCTTCTAAATATTATCTCGATAACCATAACAGAATTCACACCGGAGAGAAGCCATTCGAATGTGATATATGTAAGAAATGTTTCTCACAAAAAATTTACATGATTGTTCATCGTAGGTCTCACACAGGAGAAAAACCTCATCAGTGCAACATATGTGATAAACGATTTTCTCAGAAATCAAATATGATTATTCATCATAGATCCCATACAAAAGAAAAACCTTACCAGTGCAATATATGTGATAAACGTTTTGCTTATAAAAGTGTTTTGTCTGTACATTGTAGAATGCACACTGGAGAGAAGCCATTCAAATGTAATGTATGTAATAAGAGTTTTGCTGCAAATAACAATTTCTGCCATCATCGTAGAACACACACACAAGAGAAGCCATTCGAATGTGATATATGTAAAAAATGTTTTGGGAGGAAATTTGACATGACTCGTCATCGTAGATCTCACACAGGAGAAAAACCTTACCATTGCAATATATGTAACAAACATTTTTCTCAAAACTCCAGTTTGACCGTTCATCGCATAAAGCATAGAAATGAAATGCCTTTTAAGTGCGACATCTGCAATAAAACGTTCAGATATTCCGCAAGTTACGGTAAACACAAAAAAGTGCATAGAGTATCACAAAAATTCCCGTGTTGTTTATGCAACACTAATTTCGCTCAAGAAGATACAATGGTTAATCATGTTCGGGTGCATATTAATTCAGGCTGCCCAAAGTGTGACTGCCAGTTCTCTTGTGAACGAAGCTTTTTAGCTCACGTCCTTCAACATTCAAAAGAAACACCGCAACTGTGCGAAACTTGCCTTCACCCTTTTGCTCGAATTTCTGCTTTTAAATTGTATAACACTCTTTTATCGTTTCCTGAAAATGCATCTTACTGTACGGATTGTGGACCAAAATTATAAATTGTATAAAATATAGAAAATTTCCCTTTAATTTTTCTCCAAGTTTTGCTATTCAGTCGTATGTGCATTAAAATATCGGTTACAATACGAAAAATTATAATTTCTGTTTTTCCAGCAGCAAGCTGAGATTTTAATGTAACTTTCTTTCCCTATTACAATTTTTAACTTTAATTATTCAAATTTCGTTTGAGACACAACTTTATGTTTTATATTAAATATGGAGTTTATAAATAAAGATTTATGAATGTTTTTAAAAACTGAAATTTAGAACAAGTAATATTTTATGCTTTATCTATTTTTACTTTCTAATAGTTCTGCAATTAACTGGTTTATTGTAAACGAATGTAATGTTACATGTGTGTATTGAAATGCTCGATAATGATTGTAGCATTTTCTATATAATCAAAAAGATTTTATTATTATGGATAATAATGTAAATACATAATTAATTTTTTAAACGTATTATTAAAAAGGATTATTTATAATTTCGTAAATTATTTTTGTGCTGCTATATCTTTTCGGTATTTTTATTAAATACTGTGTGCTTGTTGAAGTTTGGTGTGTACGAAAGAACGATCTTGTTGAAAACTTATATTAAAATTTCATTATATACATACATATCGAAAATTTGCTTTCAGTGTTATACATTTTTTTTTATTTTAACAATATAACTACGAATTTACGAAAAGTTTTGTACATTATCGTGAAAAACAAAATACGTGGAACGTACATTTTCGACAGTTAGTTTTGGTTTTCGTATCATCTTAACACGCATACCATTAAAATCAAAAGTAGGCCTAGTTCACTTAATTGTGTTACCTCCATTCATCGCGCACATTTTCTATTGATTAAAGAAGATCGACTGAATATGCACAATTTTATCGTAGGGATAACAGCGTAAGATTTTTCTGCATTAAAGGTAAATAGTATATTAAGAAAACACAATTTTCAAAATTTAATAATATAATTTTTAATGAAATATAAGTGTATTTAATTACATTTAAACCAATAGGTACTGCCACTGCTCAAGCAAAATCTGTTCGAAAAAAGAACTTAGGTGATGTAATTACACATGCAGCAACATCAAAATGGTTTGCTAACAAATAAACTGTGGATATTTTTAAAGAAGATCATTCACATGGAAACAAATTTATTAGTTAGATGTAATTAGACTTATGTTAAATTAAAATTTATACGCTTACATAGCATTATTAATAGGCTATATTATATTTTAAAAAATTTATAATTGAACAATTTACATAACTAATGTACTATTAGCTTTCGATTATTACAGCCTTTTATTCTCTTATCTCAGAATTATTTTTTATTAACGACATCATGACAAACAACAGAAAATTCATCACTTTTAGTCTATTCTGATAATATAAAACTTTAACGAAAAATAATTGTTTAGTCTGCAAACGTTTGCAAATATCAATTTACATTGATCTCTAATACAACTTTTCATTTTGATCTTTACGACGGGCAATTAACATGCACGATGTCTTGACGAAATTAACTTTTATGAACTCGAATGCTTGTTTTAACCGGTTGATGAAGCTGGCAGGATTATGGCTGCACATAAGAGTTTTTTAAGCATTTTTTGACTTTTTCTCGCTACCACGCTGAACACGCACGACTGTAGACTTTAGATTGCTTTAAACAAAAAGTCAGTAGCGGTCGCCATATTTGCATTTTTGTGTCAAGCTGAAACATAAAAATTTCTGCGTTTAATCTCAGTTTGCTTTTCTAAGAAAATATCATTCGTCTCCAGCAAGATCCGTTTCATTTTTCAATTTTCATACAGAAAAGCTAATTTAAAATTTTATAATTATCTAAAATTGATATTATGTTGAACCATTTGGTTTTGTTGCTTTCTGTTGAGATGCACCCACTTTTATTTTCGTTCCCTAACTTTACTAATAATGAGGAAGCAGAGTAAAATCCACTCAACACCTGTGAAATAAGAAACAATTTTTCTTAAGCAATAGTGTTTATAATTATGTGAACAAAGAATGTACAATACGGATACTTTAACTAAATCTAAAATTGCAGAAATCGTTTACAGAAATTATTATTTTTATTTGCAAATGTTCGGTAGACTCTCGGATATACAAACTAATGTGAGTGGGAGTAATCCCGATATTAGAAAAATACGAATAAAAAAATATAAGAATTTCTAAATGATATTGTAAAATATATGCCTACTGTATAAAATTCCCAGAAAGAAAAGGAGTGCCTTATCTCTCTGGACGATTTCTGTGGAGCGGCGACGGTTAAGATCGGCAACAATGACGACATATGGCTGGGCACACACAGTTTAAATTAAAAAAACTGGATGAAGACCCCTGTAGGCTCATCGACCCCTTTTTTATTAGGGGATCTGTCCTGGGTTTCACTCATAAACTTATTAGAGATTAATCTACAACTGTCCAATAGTAGATTCTTTATCGTATATTCCATGTGACACATTAGGAAACTGTGTGACCTTTGAAAGGAAGTGAATCCTGAGAAAGATACGATCACATCCTTACAGTCTTTTATTAAGTGTTGAAAAAAAAAATTAAGTTTTTTTCCTTCTGAGTTAAGCGTTATTTCGTTTTATTTTAAAACGAATATTATCAATCAATCAATCAATCAATCAACATTTATTTGCTATGGCTTTCGCCTTTGCAAAGGGGTTACAAAATCGTGTAGCGTTAATAATACAAAGATTGTTATACATGGTTTCAAAAAGAACAACAACACAAACAATAAATGATAATAACAATAAAGCCTAATTAATAATGAATTATGTTAGCATATTTAATAAATAACAGAAAAATTTATAAACTTTAAATAACATATCAGAACTTAAATTGTCGTCATATAAGCAAAACATATCAAAATCGGTTGTCAATAAAGTATCTCTTAAATGCTCGGTAATTTCGCAAGATACAAATAAATGGTTTTTAATACTTTCACAAAGTCTATTACATAATGGACAGTTAGAATGGGCAGATATATTCATTCTGCGCCTATTTAATACAATAGTATAGTCGTTGAGACGTAACTGAATTATTAAAGATTTAATATTATATTTTAAATTTGATAATAAATGATATCGAGGTGTCCATGGAGATACAAAGGAAGTCTCAAGAAACCTACACTTTTGCTCAATATAATGAATGTCTTGGGCCCAATATTTATCCCTTAATGACTGAGACATTTCAGCCAGAAAAAGTTTTTTATCAGAAATTTGAGCATAATAATCAGTAGAGTAACCTAAATCATTCAATAAGCCTTCAACT
>NW_019385319.1:129785-137843 GCF_000671375.1 Centruroides sculpturatus | reverse complement strand
TGTTACGTAACAATGGAATTGTTAAGAGAAAGCGACGTGCAATACGCAGATGCAGTTTTTTTCATTTTTGCGGGAAATCGAACATATTTTTAGACCCATCTAAAATTCTCTAATTAGTCTGGAAACAAGGGGACCCAATTCTTGCATTCTGTGAAAACGGGTAAGGTTGACTGTAACGTAATAATCTTTATCTTAGTTATCGTTTCTTTTGCCCGAACAACGCCGGGCCCACCTGCTAGTATAACAATAATACTGTAATGATACCGTATTAACAATAAGTGACAACGAGCGTTATTGTGAAAATAATTGAAAAGTACTAGAGAAAATAATACAATAAAAAGCTTCAATTTTAAGCGTGTTTCATTACTAAACACTTTTCTATTTAATTTAGTTTTTATAGAAACGGTAACACCCATTCTCTGTGTTTCTGTATACATCTATGTATACAGAAACACAGAGAATGGATACAGAAATACAGAAATACATTCTGTATTACACTATGACAAACTGACGATGACTGTAATTAAAATGCTCTCTGTTCCTGTCTAGATCCATCAATAAGTAAACGTAAAACAGCTAATTACCTGTATGATTTGCGTTGACCAGAAAATTTAATTACATCATAATTTACTTTAAAGACAATTGTTTTGAAATAAAAAATTGCTATTAGAAATAAAAGGATAGTATTTTCATGGGGTAGTGTTTTACATCGAGCTTAGTTTAAATTAGTATGCTTCGTGTTGATAATATAATACAAGTTATAAAGGGATGAAAGCAACATTAAATACGTCTGACTTAATAGATAGAAATGTAAATTATACGCCAAACTCTATTTAATATGTGCTGTACAATAGAAAAGTAATAAGAACGATGACGGAAACAGTGATCAAATTAAAAAAGTACAAGATGTAACATAAATGAATCTGATAAATGCGTACAGGCGTAAAATGAGTATACAGTACAGCGTCGTTTATTCGAAAGTCGGTTATCCGAAACGTCGGTTATCCGTAAGCATTCCAGTCGTCAAATTATAAATTTCGCTAGTGCTGTGGTGCTGTAATCGTTGGCTATATCTTGGGCTACTCCAATATTTTTTTGTTGGTGTGTGTGTTTTAGCTGGCAGCACTGGCACTTTTGTGTGGTATTTTTCTGAAGATTGTGTGTCATGCTGAATCGAACGTTTTTGATACTAGATAAACTTCTAAAGTATAATTTTTTTTGGTTTTTATATTTTTCAATAAATTTATTTTGTTTGAACAAAATAAAAAAAAAATAAGTATTAACGATACAATAGCGACGATTATTATTTTAAAAAGTTTATGTTAGGCTTAACATCGACGAAAATTCAACGCGAAGAGACACGCAACGGAGAAAAATTTCAACGTAGGATAGGTTAATATATTTTTTCGTACATAATCAGTTATCCGAAAAATAAGTTATCCGAACAACCCCAATCTCCAATTAATTCGGATAAACGACGCTCTACTGTAATACACATTCCCAATTAATTAAAAACAATAGAAAACAATGCGAGAAAATAACGAAAAAATACAAAGTAATATTATAAACAGAAATAATGTCCCATATGCTCTGTAGCTGTGAAGGTAGTAAACAGTATGTTAGAGAAACAGAAAAAGAGAGGTTAAAATAGAATATAAATTCGATAAGAAATAATTGGCAAAATTCAGTGGTTTTTATAGAAATTTAGAAGTCATATATAATACTTAAAGGAATATCTTATTTAATAAATAAATGTTAAAATAAATTGTATGATTACAAAGAACAGTTTGTCAAGAGATTCGATAAATACTGTGAATTATTGGAGTTTTATTAAAAAAAAGTCTGGAAAAAAGTAACGATAACGAAGATTAAGGTTATTACATTACAACCAATCTTACCCGTTTTTATAGAATGCAAGAATTAGTCTTCCAGTTTCCAGACTAATTAGAAAATTTTTACATAGGAATAAAAATATGCTCGATTTTTCGCAAAAAACGCGAAAAAACCGCATCTGCGCCTGTAAATTTTGCACGTTGCTTTTTCTTAACACTTCCATTGTTGAATCCTTAATCCTGCCCCGTGGGGGGATTTCGCAAAAACGTTTTTGTGACGGACCCTAACTGTACCAAATTTCAATTTTCAACTCCTAACCGTTTGGGCTCAGCGCTTATTATTATTGTCAACTTGTCTGGATTCGTATATATATATATATATAGATTTAGTTGAAACTGACGTTCGAACCCACGACGGATCTTGCTTTATATACCCCCACCAATGTGTAGTCCCACCGATAAAAAAAAAAGGCTTCGAATGGTCCACAATGTTCCAGAACATTCCACAGCATTCGAGAATGTTGTGGTATGTTGTGGAATGCTCTTGAATACTCTCGAATTTTCTGGACTGTTCTAGAAATTTCTAAAAGACGAAACTTCCAGCCTTTATATCTTTAACTGCACGCCCTTCAGATAAAAACGGAACCTTCTCCATGGATAAGAGATAGAGGGCTACCACATTATATAACTCCCTTGATCGTACTGGGACTCGTTTTTGAGTTTTAGCGGCACGCACATTCTATACTTACCTTTATAATATATATTGATGATTAGTAGACTAATTTGGATAATTGGAATTAATAAAATATTAAAAGACTCTACGCAGAAATAATAAATATTTTAGTTTATATACAGTCGACCCCCATATAACACTATTGATAATTCCGTTTTATATGAATTCCATGTTGTACGAGTCACTTAGATTTTACAAATACATGTGCTGGGCACGTATTTGTAAAATTTAAGTGATCGAATTAATGTGAGAAGTCTTGGTTCTAAGGCCATTTTTAAATAAAGAAAAAAGAATACTAAATTTTAAGTTAACTAGGAATATTACGCTAAATACAAACAAAACTTTGAGTGTAACGAAAAAAAAATTGACGAGATAGAATTTTTTCGGTATTTTTTTATGTTTTTACCAAGTTGAAATCTGTAAGAGAATGTATAAAAATCCTATACAGTTTTTTACTTGCAGACCTGTGAAATTAATTATTTTCATTGTAGTTTGATATTATAATTTATTTTAAAATTATTTAAAAAGTTAACGTAGATCTCATTATTTATTTTAAAATATTAAGGCGTTTGGACCCCCTATAAAATTTTTGTTTTTTTTTTTGGATTTTTAGAATGTTTTTTAAGTCTCCAAATATTTTCAAAATTTTTTTCCCGCGCGAAAAAATTTTATCGCGATTTTAATTTATAATTAATGACGCACGATTCACGCTTAATTGCTTTTTAATTGTTTCTTAATAAAAGTTTGATATCAAATTTCATTCATCGTTCTAAAGTTGTAGTGCACAGATTTTCCTTCGGTAAAGTTATTTAAAGCTAGTTTCTGATGTCAAAAACGACCTCCGATAGTTTTTAAATTTTTTTAATTAATAGATTTTATTATATATACGTTTAATTAAGTCGGGAGGTCGGAAATAGCAATAAAAATTTGAATTTTTTAAAAATATTTAAAAATATACGGCCAGCTAGTATTCACCCTACTATAAATTCATCGCCTCCCGAGACTTCTATGAGAATGTCCCGGGAAATCCAACTCCACCTGTGTTCAAGGTCATACAGCTGTGTAAACAGTGACTCATCAGCGTCAGATGTCACAGAAAGGCGAGACAAAGAAAGTTAAACTTTGAAGCTTTTTCTTCAAAATTAACGCATTTATTTCGTTTTTTTCAGTTTTAAGTATTTTTTATGTTTAATTACATTAATATCAAAAATTGCTACAGTCCCAAGGAGTTAACAAAAGCTTTTTTCAGATCATTGACATTTATTTAAATAAGTTTTACATTTGTTGAAAAATAATTAAATATATTTTTTAAGATAATCCAGAAAATGAAAATATTACAAATATAATATTTCAACTATTTAAACATTATTTCATATATTTAAAACTTTATACAGTATTTAAATGTAACAAGAAAATTATGTGCAACACTCGTGAGTTATATCATAACTTGTGTAGTATAGCATACATATCAATGGAGTCTTTTCATACATCCTGTATCCATTTTTATACACATCGTGAATAAAAATCACATGATATATTGCATCATAAAAAAGGCTGAAGGAATCTAAACCTTCGTTAATTTAAATTGTAACACCACACCATAATGCACAATGAATATCGTGGAATCGTGTTGATCAATAATGCAAGACACTGATTTAAGCAAATAGTTCAGCTGGCAGAATTTCAGATGATAAGGCTGTCAGGATATACGGTTATTAATAATATCTTATCTGAGTTAACGGTGAAGAATCGCAATTGTCTTAATCTAATTAATATTACTGTATTTTCATAAATAAATAGGAGCAAATCATCCGACATATTGTTATCTAAAGTCTATAACAATAATTCCTTAACATACTTAGTATAAATCGTAGCACTGCTTTTATCTGACAATTGTTATTTATGATCAGAAAAGTTATTCAAAAAGTATAGACATAAACACTTATGTTAATTGATAATACCATAAAATGCATTCTTCACAAAACATTTAATTAGCAATTTCTATCGAAATAATTACAGTCGACCCCCTATAACACTGTTGATTATTCCGTTTTATATGAATTCCATGTTGTATGAGTCACTTAGATTTTATAAGTACGTGTGCCGTGCTGTGAACGGCTCATGTATTTGTAAAATCTAAGTGACTCGTACAACATGGAATACGTATAAAACAGAATAATCAAGTGTTATAGTGGGGTCGACTGTATAACAATAAATCTTTTACATGTTTTTCTAATGGCAAAACATCTTCGTTCACTCATATAAAACAACCTGAATTAACAATTATATTACGTAAAAACATTCTTATTACGTGTTTTATAACGAGTTCATTTATACTTACAAAATTTATTTTATATTCAGTGTGCTTTATACAGACATAATAAAGTGACTTCTTCCAAACACTTGGCAGGTTATTCATCTCTTTATTCGGTTTGTTTATTTTCAGTGGTTAATTAATTTGATTTAGTATAATTATGTATGTTATAAGGAAACTCACAATTGTTAATATTAGTGTTTTATCTACAGTAAACATTTCACAGGCCGTAAATTTTGGCAAATCTTCTACACATTTAGAAAAAACAGAACTTTGTATCGAGTGGTCATTGCTGGATGATAAATGAACGTAGAAAGCTTTGGTTATTTCATTTGCAATATTTGTCACTCGAGTGGCTGCAACACATAAATTTATAAAATATAAAAATGGTATAATCGATCTAAAGATGAACTCGTTTAAGAATTGTAATTTTTCAGCTGGTGGAAAGGTTAACAATAAGTGAAAAATGAAAAGAAGATTACTTGCAACATAAACTGTCCAAAGAAATAGAATTGAGGAGTAAATATTTGACAAATCATTAGCAATTAGTAAAACTTGCGTATGGATTTTTAGTATCACTTTCAATCGTGAAGAAGAAAAATGGCATTTTCTTAGAGAAATCAACAAACACGTTAAAGTGTTTTCTAATTCCTCACAAATTAATGTAAAAAATAGAAATAACCAAAGAATGGACATTATGTAAATTCCATACGCAAGTGTTTTATTAAAAATCAATATAATGATTTCTAGAGTTCGGTTCACCTTCAGTCCAAAGTATATATAACTAAACTTATCTGAAGTCATCATCACAGTTCCTACAATGCTGTGAACAAAGGAGCATATCCAAGCAATAATAACTTTAATATTTAAGTATTTTTGATTAAATCCTTTTGCTAGCCGAAAATCTCTGAAACTGCGAAGCTTCTTAATAAGTTTCCGAACTTCGTTCTTCTTGAAATGAAAATGAAGTACAGATACAAAACTGTTTATCATACCAAATTCCCAGAAAGCGGTTATCATAATCATAACTATTGTATATCTCTTTGTTAGCAAAACAACGTTTACTGTAGTGTATAATATGCTGTACAGTATAGCAATTACAATCATTATTACATCATAAAAAGTAATTCGTCCTGCTTTAAAATTTAAACCATGAATCATCATGGAAATCAGCAATGGATTCCAACTATCTCGATATCCGTCTTTACGAGTTGATTTCAGAATAGGATAAACGACACTTACCGAGGAAACTCTCATCTTTATAAACTGAAATAAAGACACACTATCAGGTGAAAAACTTATAAGCGAATTCTATTTTCAGAATCGGATAAAGTCTGTATATCATAAGGACTTTGTCAGTAAATTGTGTGCAATTTTACCTGAAAATAAATGCAAATTAAATGTTCTAAATGCATGAATGCATGCTCAAATGTTAATTAAAAGGTATTTTTTTTAAATTTTATCAAAAATTTAATTACAGTTAACGTTCAAATCTATAACAAATACGTTTGTATTGTTTAGTTTGGGTACTAATGTCAGAATGTCGTGAGAATAAAAATCTACAATTTAATCAGCTTTATAAATTTACAAAGAAATTTTTTTAATATTTTCGAAATTAAAATTACATTTGCATTTTTTTATATAAGTAAGCTAGTTTTGTTTAATTTGTGCTGTTTTCTATGTAGGTCGTGCAGAAGAAAATCATTCATTTAATTGTAACTTTATAAAATTTATAAAGTTAATTAAATTAATAATTAACTTTAATTTATAAAGTTATAAACTAACTAATTAAAATTCTAGTGTTTACAATAAGCTGCTATTTTAAATTGAAAAAACATTGATCGATTTATACGAACAATGTGTCTTTAAATTTTGTTTGTGACGTTCGTTTAAATGTTTCGTGAACGTAATTTCTATAATAAATAAAGAAACTTCTATATCTTTATATATAAAATATTCACAATTAATAAGGACAATAAAAGTCTTTTTATTTTCTTTCTTTTTCACAACGCAACGTCTTTCCAGGCTCTGTTATTTAAACAGATGAAAAGTACAGCGATCGGGGATAAAGTGAAAAAAAATGTTCACGTTATTGAACTCAGAAAACTTTTAAACGCGAACATGTCTGGGAGTTTTATCTGTGTGTATGTGGACGTTAGTTTATGTTGGGCACGTTTTTGTGCATAGTTTAATAAACTCTTGTGTTTTTAGAATACTTTTGAAATGTTGCGGGGTGTTCCGAGTCATAAAGGACAATGGTTCGATTAAAATTTAGTAATTAATGTTTGCCAGATGAGGAAATAAAGCGGTGTCGTTTGTCATATTTCGAGTAGGATGGAACGTAATTATGACTAAGTTTTGAAACGAAAGTCAGTACATCGCAACTAGTCAGTCAGTCATAGACACTTCCCAATAGTCAAGTAATAATGCCAGGCTCAAGCGTATAAAGCAATGAGCATCCCACGTATATATAGGTAGCCACTACAAACAAATAAATAAAAGTGATGGCGAGAACAAGATAAATCAGAGGTGGATAGTAATTTAATAAAATATATCAAGAAATAGACAAAGTCATAATTGCTAACCCTCCGAATTAACTCTCGAATTTAAAATCACACCTTTAAATACAGCGCGTAATAAAAATAGATGCAATAAATACAATTAATCTAATTATAAATAAGTTGGTTTGTAACAATGATAATTTGTTTAGCAAATCGTAAGAATACATTATATACATTCTTGTTTCTCATAATGTCAGATAATCGGCATAGCCAATCCACACCAATCTCCTCTAATGTTAATCTTAATTCCAGCCTTACTCTTTCAAACCTGGAATTAAACTCAATACTCAATTTTTTTATTATTATTACCGTACTGTACTAATCTTTAGTACACGGAAAACTACTAGTTTTCCATTCGTTTCTGACCTTTGGAGGCTTAATAAGTCCCGAGTCCGTAGACTGGTATAAAAAATTAAAAAAGGTAAACAGGTTAACAAAGAAAATATAATTTTATTTTTATATAAATATATACTTCACCCCAAATGCATTTCGCCTGTCAAGGCCTCTTCAGTAGGGTTTCTGATGACTAGAGTGTACAATAGGAACAGCAGAAGGTATCTCAGACGACACATTTTTTTCCGTCGTAGACACAGAAGAAGACACATCTTTCTCACTGAT
>NW_019385319.1:106462-126156 GCF_000671375.1 Centruroides sculpturatus | reverse complement strand
AAAATGGCAGAAGCCGAAATGATTGTAGATGTAACGCTGCTAATAATGTGAACTGACATTAGACGACGAAAAAGTTTATTTATTTTTTTTTATTCTGTTGTTTTTCTTTCATAATTATTCGAGCGAAACACGAAATTAACATTGAACGGAAAATTGTCATTAAAGTTATTAGAGGCTTTTTCTGTAATTATGAATTTAGTCTAAATCTATATAATATTATTTAGTCTAAATCTATTTAATTTAGTCTAAATCTATATAATATTAAAATAATTTTTACCGTACCGCAAACGATAAATAATTCCTTATAGGTTATGGGAACAAATAATGCATTATAAATCATTTCCACTTCTTATAAATAAAAATATATCGAACAACTAACAAATACTGCATGTATTCTTGCATGTATTCGTGAAATTAGCTCTTGACTCCTTTGTGTATGTTAAATCATTTTTAAAATATTGTAATTTATTCTCATAATAAACATCTGGATTAATTAAAGGAAGACTTGAATATTTTTTCCTGCTTGAAAAAGTGACATTAATTTATATAAGGTCAAACCACTCTGAAGGTTTTCGAGCCTAAAAAAAATATAACACTTACACTCTCTGTTGACGGTCTTGTCCGAAATTCAGAATGGATTCATTCGCCTATTAATCAACTGCGATGTAAAAAGTTACTGAATTTAATAGAACATAAATACAGTAAGACCCCGCTTAACGTGGTAAAGCGTTCCTAGAAGACAAGGCACTAAACGAAACAAAGTTAATAGTACTTAGTTTGAAAAAATTACATGTCCTTTTTAAATACTTTTAAGTAATTCACACACACAAAAATATTATTAAATGAAATAAGTGAAGATTTTTTGATCAAATTAAAATGTCGCACAATTTATAATTCAGTACTAAATGCAATACGCACTCAACACGATACAATCAACAACTCAGAGTGCCAATTGGCTAGCGTATGTCGTATGATCACTTTTCAACGTATTATTACAGGGCTGTGGAGTCACGTAATAATCTACCGACTCCAACTCCGACTCCGACTCCGACTTTTCCTTATCATCCGACTCCGACTCTGACTCCGGCTAAAACATCAAAACTCCACGACTCCGACTCCGACTCTACAGCCCTGTATTACTATCACTTTGCCCCACTAGGTGATAGCAGTATTCATAATGACCTGTTAATTTGATAAATTAATGAATATTTATCAAACTGCGCGCTCTTTTTTGGTCATTATTCATAATGACTGGGCATTATGAATAATGTCCGAATAATCACTTTGTCCATAACATATATTGATATATGTGAAAGTATATATGGCCCATTTTTCGAAAAAAAATTGGCAAGATCTTCGCTATGTCGAGTAGTGCGTTCGCTTGTTTACGCTTTTACAATGCCGAATTTTCAATTGACTGAACACAGGGAAGAACTTTGAACTCCTCTATCTCCCGTTCTAGGTGGAATTTTAAAATTATCTTATCATTTCGTGCAGGCGCAGAAACACAGAAAAGAAAAATATCGAATAAACACGTTCGAAAATCAAAATCTAATTATTAAATTAAAAAACATTCTACAGTGATATCTCAGGATACGAACGCCCCAGCATACGACATGAAATTCGAACATATTTTTGCTCCACGGTACGAACAAAAACTCACCGTACGACGTTACATTAGTTAGCAGCAGTAGCGTAGCGTAAGGGGGGTAGCAGGGTCGGCCCGCCCCGGGTGGCACTTTTTAGGGGGCGGCAAAATTTGACAATAAATAATAATATCTTGAAAGAATTTGAACCATTTTATTTCATATTTTCGTGCACCTACGATTCGGACCGATTCAAATGAGTACGGAATAGTGGGAATAGTGTTACCATCCGACTCGCCGTCCGGGGATATCTTACGCGACCTGTCGACCTTTTTTCTTTTTTTCTTGTACGATTCATTTGTACTCATATACACCTCCAATATCCAATAGGGCTAAGTCATCTACATTACTTGCGTTACTCCTACCCAAGTCTCCCTAGTCGCTAACTGTAACTGATTTAGAACCAGCATGCACTGCAAATTATTCTTTATTGAAAAATGATATACGCATGCGTCAGGAACTTCTGTTCAAACAAACCTCACCTGTGGTCAGGGTCGGCGATTTTAAAAAGGTGGCAACACTAGCACGGAATTTTTCATTACTTATTCTGTGACGAAACTGAATTTTAGTGTTGTAAATTAAGATACCTCAATAAGGGGCCGGCGAAATTTTCCTCCGCCCCGGGCGGCTGACACCCACGCTACGCCACTGAAAGGTGGAACTGGATTTGTGCTATTTTCTAGTCATAGTTATAAATTACAAATGCTTTATTCGTAATCTGTATTAATAAAAAATAACAGTAAGAAAACTTTTTAGATTACTTATAAATAAATAAGATTTTTTTCATACGCAACGTCAGCCGTTTCGCCCGATGCGGAGAGTAAAATAGCGGGTTCATCATCTGTTCATCATACTGTCATAGTTTTCGTTATAAGTTAAATAAAGTGAAATGTTGTGAGTGTGGTTTAAAATATAGTCATAGTCATGTACAGTTATATAATATTCGTGACTTTAATTCTTTCTTAGTAATAACATAAAACACTATACACATAAAAAAAATTCTACTAAACAGGAAAACAATGCGTGACATGATTAAGATTTTCATGTAAACAGAGGAGCATTATGCCCTCACACTTTCGGGGTATGCCGGATAACTAAGAGGCCAGTTTTATTAAGGATAGGACTGGCAAGAGTGTACTGTGTGTACATATATAAACACGTTTGAAATAAATAAGTCATTAATTAAATAACTCACCACCCAGCAGCTTTAATAAGTAGGTTTCAAGAGCAGGTTTAGTCGATTACTTTTTAAGTGGAAAAATTGGATAGCCCGAGAAATTTTTCGGATAGGCGACAGCCCAATAAAATGCTGGTGACTGTCGAAATATTTTTATTAATAACTTGAATTACGTAGAAAATTTCCTAATTTCTGGTGCATTTTCTAGTTATTCACTAATTTTAATGTTTAAAAATTGAACTTACGTTTTTGATTAACTGCTAAAGTTCAACTCTTATTGACTGATTGATGTAATAAAGTAATGCAACACAACGGCGACCTGCGAAAGGGCAATGCTTCCGGAAATGCTTTTCTGCGGAAACTACTCGTTATTTAAGTGTCAGGGAGGCGAAAACTGCCCACAAAACTCCACGCGACAAGTCCGTTAATTAGCCCAAACCCGCTACCTGTATTTAGCTGTTTTAGCCGCTTTACCCCGTAATTTTATAAAGTATTATTTAGTTACATTAAATAAACAAATATTGTATTTTTATTACGAAGTTAATACAAAATTTAATATAATATTACATATAATATGCTTATCACATTTTTTGGTATTAAAAAAGCGAAAAGGAGTAGCGTGGCACACGAAAATAAAAAAGTTTAATACTGCCAAACTCTGTTTTAAGACCACTTTCGGTAATAAATAATTTTATTATTCTGCTCAGAAAATGTCTAGTCTATCCCTAACTTAGATTGATTCTACAAACTAAAATTGTTGAAAAAAAATTAAAATTCTCACCCCGACCTTACCGCCTCTAGTGGCCAGGATGTGAACTATATTTTTGCGGGAAAGTTGCTGAAACTATTCGATTAAGTAGACATTCTCTAGACATCGATCTGTCGAACAATTTAAGTAGATTCGGGGAGCCGTATCTTTTATTCATACGTTACTTCAGAAATGGTTACTGTTTTAGACTTTTACCACGGAATTCCTATCGGAACAGCACGTGTTACGACAATATCTTCCAGTTGACATCACCACGTGTTCGTGAATAACGTCTCGCGCCATCCGCCATTGGAGATTGGATTTCGGTGAGTTTTTAAATTATTTTCGAACCGTTATCGAGCGAATTTTTGCTTCAATTTACTGTAGCGTGTTATTTACTGTATTTTAGAATTTTTATCTATATGACTTTGTAATGATGTACCGGTACACGCTGTTTGTCTATTCCAGTGTTTCTCAACGGGAGCGATTAGTAACAATTTATATTTTGGGGGCGAAAAAACTATATATTTCAACGCTTTCCCCGTGTAATACCACAACTCTGGAAATCTCTAAAACACAGACTACTTTATTTAAACGTTACAAATTAGATTGCTATATCTACATGGTCGCGTAGCAACCATAGTTTGCGAATTTTTATAATTTTCCGTTCCATTTCGAAACATTTTCGAACAGCAAGAAAATCTCGATTTACATTGGAGTTCCATTTAGCCTCACCGCTTTTTCAAGAAGTGCTACAACTCTGATACANTTACAGAAAACGTTTTTGCATATTGTTATTGTGATTTAAATTTTTTACATTTGTCACCATTCGTATTATTAGCTTTGTTATAAAGTTAAAGTTCTTTATAACTTTGTGTTAATAACTTTATCTCATAGGTGTCTTCGTTTTATTTTAATATGTGTGATGTCATTGTAACCAACTATCAACCACTACCATAAATCCTATTAGACATCTAAATCCATACAGGAAACAGACAAATGCAGAAAACCAAACTATTTATCTAACCAAAATCATTATAAAGATAATAACACAAATTTGTGTTGTTCCTGGAATTAAACTGTTGGAAACAATTGGATGATGTTTTGATACAGAATGAAAATAATTATTTTAAATGGCATAATTAAAAACGATACAGTGCATTCTCGCCATCAACTACTTTCTGAGTAGACACGAGGAACACACGATTTTTAATCTTCACGAATGTCAAACCATGTAATGATTCCAATTTTCCTAAGTAAACGCGTTCAACTGCAAATGTGATATTCTTCACTTGTTTCCATATCTACGTTTCTTTCCTCATTACTTTTTCCTTCTGGATTTGATTTCCTCTCCCATTTTCGCGCCTTTCTTATTTACTGATTAATTTAAGTCCTGCAAGTTCAGAGACAAGACACGAAGTATATTGGTTTGTTATCATCCAATAAAACATTGGAAATTTCCTTGAACCTGATTTGTTAAAAGCCACAGTGTGTTCTACTTCATTGGACATTCTTGCAGGTTACACCCTACATAACGCGTATTGGCCGTGAATCCTTTCCGAACTACATCACAGTCGCGAATCGGAGATAACAAAAGTATTTTAGCGACCAATCCACCAGCAATACAGCTAAATCAAAAATAAGCGTTTTAATAACTGTTATAACGTTTAATTGTGCAAAGTTCTCACGAGTTGTTCGAAAAACACACAGATTACATATGAGTAATTGCATTTATTAACTCAAGTTACAAACAAGTCGTTAACAGAACATGGCAAATAGTCACAGGTTTTATGATTCGTTAATTAACAGAACATAGCAATCGTAAACCGAAAGCAAAACAAAACATGTGTTCAACTTTTGAACAAAAATGAAAATACTTAATGGCACAGATGGAAGGGAGAGGGTCAGTATCCACTCCATGAGCCAGCTCTGTCCAGGCCCTTATTCATGCGTGCAGGCATAATTGCCACAACATTTTAAGCAAAGTATGCCTTCACGCAGTTTCTCCCAACGACCTTGGACGACTTGCCAAAGGTCGCTGGGAGTCGCCGCCTGAATAGGCTCGCGACAGAGCTCCACCCAAATGTTGTCTATAGGGTTTAGATCTGCCCCTCTCCCCGGCCATCCCATGTCCTGCACCTGTGGATGCTCCTCCATCCATTGGGATGTTAGTCTTGCAGTATGGACTGGAAAGCAGTCATGGACGAACCAAAACGGCTCTTCTCCAAACACTGCAGTCACAGACGGTAACATGTCGTCTTCCAATATCTGTATGTATTGTGCTTCATTCAAGTTCCCTTCGATCATAACCAATTCCCCTGTCCCCTACTGCAGACATTCATCCCCAGACACCTGCAAACAGAAAAGTCTATATTCAGGTTGTGATGTATAACACATGAAAATTCCGGTTTAAAAGAACAAATTAATTGATGGTCTGCAAGGTTAATGACATAAATACACAAATTATAAATACTCACCTAACGAAAATCGACCGCTTCGTTGGGTGCGCCACACGTATTGCTCCTCGTCTCTTGTGGAAGGTGAGCGACGCACCCAAACGGTCCCGCTACTCTCGGAGCAGAAGACCTTCTCGTCGGAAAAGATTGATATGGTCTTCCAATTGATATGGTCTTCTGCAAACCGGAGGCGGTCACGTTTATTGGCTGGGGTCAGGTTTTGCTTTTGTGCCGCTCTTCGTCCGTACAGTTTGTTTTCTCTCAACCTATTAATGAAATAAATATATATGTAATATCCTGCTTTCTATATTTCTGTATATGCAAGAACACGTTACTAAAGTTGACTTTCTGGCGGTTCGTTATATCGATAAAAATGTATTCGAAGGACGTGTGACTATTATCCTACAAATGTTACATACCTTCTCTTCACCGTGTCCGTTGAGACATTAGGGTGCAGATCTTGTTGCAAGACTCTGGCCGTATTAAAGGGATTAGCTCGACTGGTAGATGCCAGCAGAGCGTATTCTTCAGCAGTCGTTCTGTACGGTCTACCAGTCGACTTCCCGAAGACAGGGAATTCGTCTCCCGATGGAGTTTGATTATTCGAGACACACTTCTCGGCGATATTTTCAGAATATCGCTGATTTCTGCTACGGTTTTGTTCTACGCCTTGTGTCTAATCACAAGTGCTCTTATCTCTTCACTAATCGCTTTCGGAATTTCGAACGAATTACTCCAGCACGGTAGCAAAGGCTTTATATGCTCGTCTCACCGGCTCTGAATGCGATGCTAACGCCATATGGCAGATAGTTGCGGAACTACAAATTACCATATCCGCATGCAGAATACCTATTAGTCTGCATTATATCGTGGAATATTTGTAATATAATAATTATATAATAATAATAATGATATAATAACCATAATATAGATATAATAATAATAATTATTATTATATCGTTATTATGATTATTATATTATTATAACCGAGCTGTTTTAATTAGATGAAAAAATTCTGTCTCCCTCTCCAGAAGCTAATTTTAAAATTTTTACATCGGTCTAAAAATACGTTAAATTTTTCGAAAAATCGCAATAAACCACATCTAAAATAACATAAAATAAAAGTCGAGTTCTTCAGGGTAATCCTTATCTCTCTTTTTCTCCCCTGCAGAGGAAACTTATAAAAATTTCTTTTTATTGTTCATTCTCGTGACGTACCCTAACTGTGTACAAAATTTCAACTTTCAACACTTAACCGTTTGGAATCTTTGCTTATTGTAAAAATAATAATAATAATAATTGTTATTTCCTTCCATATTTTTCCGATAATTATTTTCTTCCATAAAATTAATTGATTTTGGACTAATTTGACTCAACGTTTCTAAAATACGTATAATTTTTTGGGAATAATCCATATAAACTATGCTATAAACAAAAAAATTGTAGGATTACTAACCGAGTGTGCACCGTTCGACGACGCCATTGCTTAAGCTTCTTTTCGTGGTGGAGCGGCGCATCAAACGAGAGGACGCGTCTTTCCTGATAAATTATTTTTCTGCAAAAAAATTTGCTGAACTTTGGAGACATGATTAATATAAATATAATTTTTATGAACGTTAAATAATAAATGGTTTTTAGTAGGTCCGCTGCTCGTTTAAACTTAACGGTTTGTGCAATATCCGTTATTGGTCTAGATTCGTCCAATCCTGTCGCAACACGAGTCGGCGATGAAGTTTTACCGTATTTTACGACTTTCTTTTACCGTGTTTATACGAATACGGTCGCTATTTTTTCGCCGCTATATACGAATCCGCATTATATGAACCCGTTTTATATGGGGTCTACTGTATATAAATACAGATATCGCGTATATGAAAAAAAAAATGACCAAAAGAGTGTTTACGATTGGTTACAACGCTACGGAAAAGCCTGGTACAGTACCAAACACAAACGAATTTTTCAAACTGTAAGAAATATTTTATAGAAATGAAGTGTGTTTACTTGTTCGTTCTTGGATACAATGGAATCCAAGAACGAACAAAGAATCATGCAGAGAAAAACCGTAATTTTTTAAATAACTCATTTAACTGTGAAGCCAATTTTAAGTATCCGATATACACTTATTGCTAATGTGATCGATAGTATTAAGCTCAATGTGCTTTTTTCATACATCTATTGATCAGAAACAAATTAGGAATTAAAGCCACAGTGTTTTATTTCTTAATTTTATTATAATAATTTAACGAAATAGTTAAAGTACATTTATTAAACACGGTTTAAATACATCAGTAAAAACTTTTAAATAAAATGAAATGTTGTGAGTGTGGTTTAAAATATAGTCATAGTCATGTACAGTTATATAATATTCGTGACTTTAATTCTTTCTTAGTAATAACATAAAACACTATACACATAAAAAAAATTCTACTAAACAGGAAAACAATGCGTGACATGATTAAGATTTTCATGTAAACAGAGGAGCATTATACCCTCACACTTTCGGGGTATGCCGGATAACTAAGAGGCCAGTTTTATTAAGGATAGGACTGGCAAGAGTGTACTGTGTGTACATATATAAACACGTTTGAAATAAATAAGTCATTAATTAAATAACTCACCACCCAGCAGCTTTAATAAGTAGGTTTCAAGAGCAGGTTTAGTCGATTACTTTTTAAGTGGAAAAATTGGATAGCCCGAGAAATTTTTCGGATAGGCGACAGCCCAATAAAATGCTGGTGACTGTCGAAATATTTTTATTAATAACTTGAATTACGTAGAAAATTTCCTAATTTCTGGTGCATTTTCTAGTTATTCACTAATTTTAATGTTTAAAAATTGAACTTACGTTTTTGATTAACTGCTAAAGTTCAACTCTTATTGACTGATTGATGTAATAAAGTAATGCAACACAACGGCGACCTGCGAAAGGGCAATGCTTCCGGAAATGCTTTTCTGCGGAAACTACTCGTTATTTAAGTGTCAGGGAGGCGAAAACTGCCCACAAAACTCCACGCGACAAGTCCGTTAATTAGCCCAAACCCGCTACCTGTATTTAGCTGTTTTAGCCGCTTTACCCCGTAATTTTATAAAGTATTATTTAGTTACATTAAATAAACAAATATTGTATTTTTATTACGAAGTTAATACAAAATTTAATATAATATTACATATAATATGCTTATCACATTTTTTGGTATTAAAAAAGCGAAAAGGAGTAGCGTGGCACACGAAAATAAAAAAGTTTAATACTGCCAAACTCTGTTTTAAGACCACTTTCGGTAATAAATAATTTTATTATTCTGCTCAGAAAATGTCTAGTCTATCCCTAACTTAGATTGATTCTACAAACTAAAATTGTTGAAAAAAAATTAAAATTCTCACCCCGACCTTACCGCCTCTAGTGGCCAGGATGTGAACTATATTTTTGCGGGAAAGTTGCTGAAACTATTCGATTAAGTAGACATTCTCTAGACATCGATCTGTCGAACAATTTAAGTAGATTCGGGGAGCCGTATCTTTTATTCATACGTTACTTCAGAAATGGTTACTGTTTTAGACTTTTACCACGGAATTCCTATCGGAACAGCACGTGTTACGACAATATCTTCCAGTTGACATCACCACGTGTTCGTGAATAACGTCTCGCGCCATCCGCCATTGGAGATTGGATTTCGGTGAGTTTTTAAATTATTTTCGAACCGTTATCGAGCGAATTTTTGCTTCAATTTACTGTAGCGTGTTATTTACTGTATTTTAGAATTTTTATCTATATGACTTTGTAATGATGTACCGGTACACGCTGTTTGTCTATTCCAGTGTTTCTCAACGGGAGCGATTAGTAACAATTTATATTTTGGGGGCGAAAAAACTATATATTTCAACGCTTTCCCCGTGTAATACCACAACTCTGGAAATCTCTAAAACACAGACTACTTTATTTAAACGTTACAAATTAGATTGCTATATCTACATGGTCGCGTAGCAACCATAGTTTGCGAATTTTTATAATTTTCCGTTCCATTTCGAAACATTTTCGAACAGCAAGAAAATCTCGATTTACATTGGAGTTCCATTTAGCCTCACCGCTTTTTCAAGAAGTGCTACAACTCTGATACACAAACTGTAGTATTCATTTCACCTGAAGATGGTAACTGTACGTTACGAAAAGTGCTCGTGAACATTTTATATTTACAATTTAATAATTCATTGTGGTAACGTCACAACACGTAAGTGATTTTACATTAATTATTATGGAAAACCATTATGTATTAAATTATTACTAATATGATATATATTATGATGATAAATATTACTCAGATGCAACAAAAGATGTCTAACGTCTTTAGATAAATACATATAACTCTGTTTTGCTTAAGACATGAAAGAGATTATGCTATTTAAAAACAGAGTAGAATTATTAGTTATTTATCGAATTATCATACGTAGTTACGTGTTGATTTTAATTTATATTTAAAATGGAATGATGTTTTAATGTCTTTAATTTGTTTGTTTAATTTTAAGATGGCTCTTAGGTGATTTTGTTGTGTTTGGAAATGGTTAACCATATAATCGGATTTAGTTCCCTATGCAGTGGAGCGTCGATTATCCGACTCGATTGGGGATCTCAGGTTGGTCGGATAACCGAAAAGAATAAAAAAATACATTATTAGTATAGTATGTTAGTATAAGGTTCCAAAAATTGAAAAACATGCTGTTAAATCCTTATTTAGATCAGATTTATTATTCAGTTTTTTCATAGGTAAAATATTATTATTTAAGTAAATATTTTACCAGAGGATTATTCATCCTATATGATGATCTAAGCATGAGCATCATCAACTGGTAAGTTTTTGGGTGCGTTCGTTAATAGTGGTTATTCTGCAACGGGAGTGCACTGATGTTTGTAGGCATTTAGGAACAACGGCAAAAGAAAGATGGCAGCGCCTGCGCTATCGATAGTATCGTGATGGAGGAATGTATAATTCTAAAATGAGATTTTAGAGGCAAAAGAAGGGTTCCAATTGTAAAATTTAATCATTAAATGGATTATTGTTGAAAGAGCATTCAAAGTAGCCAGGAAAACATTTAGAATGCTTGCGTGGAGTTATGCGGAAGTATAAAAGAACACACTCTTTATTACATTTCGTGTTGTACGAGAGTTTTACCTAATTCCTGAGCCATGTTAGAGTGAATCCGTGCTATAAAACTGCCGTGTTATACGGGGGATGTTCCCAATTCTCAAACTGTGTTAGAGTGAATCTGTGCTATAGAAGTGCCGTATTATATGGGAGTTACCTGTATAGAGGGACTGCACGTGACGTCACACGACTCCGCTTACGAAGCGCACGCCATATTGGTTGCTGCTGGTTTGGTTGTCTACCTCGATGTGATTTATATGTTTGTAAACTTTACTGTTTGTTTTAATATTTGTTTTCTTTGTTATTTTAGTTTTAAGTTTATCTGATTATTTTATGATATTCTGTCAATCTTAAGTATACTATATATTCACTTATTGTAAAATTTTTCCTGGTAATGCCCTACAACGGGGCCAGGAAATGTACATAATACTGTACGTAATAAATTAAAATGAATTAATGAATGTCGATCTTGATATTGTCATCTAACTTATATTTTTCCAAATTTAATTTTAATTTATTATTATTCATTACACTATCAATTGAACTGCTTACAGTTAGAACTAAAGTTCTAACTGTAAGCAGTTCAATTGTTTGTTAGAACTAATAGCAGTTTCAATTGTTTGTTAGAACTAAAGTTCTAACAAACAATTGAAAAAATTGTCACAATTTGTTGTGCTTTAATACACTTATCAAACAGTGTCGTTCCATTTGATTAATATAATTTTAATTTGTTATAAAACAATTTGTTATTTGGGGGTGGAAATCTTTAGTCAACTGAAGTTCCAATAATATGTAAAATAAATAAAGAAATTTTGATTATTAGTCAAATGAATTACAATATTTAATTCAATACTGTAATACTTTTTGGGTTTTATTTTTTTGCTTAAAACTGGCAATTTTTACATCAAACTAAACAATTTGCTGTACAGTAAAGTATTTTATGCTATAAAATTTATACATTTTCTGAATATTTTCCTGGGAGTAGAGCTGGCTGGGAAGAAAATTTTTTTACAATTAGCTCTGGTAAAATACAGTGGAAACTGGTGGAGTCTCTATATCTGCTCTACACACACTTTTCATAACAAACAGTTATTCTAATCTGATCTTAAGACCACAGCTTGCTTCTACTCTATGCTAGTCTGTTTTCTTTAATAAAATCAATTTCTTCATCTGTCAGATGAAAAGTTTTAAATACTGTCCTGCAGTGATTTAACAGCTGATCCCAGGATAAGACAGCTTTTTTGGCATCAAATAGAGTTGTAAGTGGTTTTTATGGAAAGATTAATTGACATGGTTTGTAAAAAATTACAGTAATCATCACTAACAAAATTGCAGCAGTTAGATTATGAACAGAAATTTTTTCAGAAACTGTTCAAATTCTCTCTTACTAGGTTTGTTTATACAAATATTCCAAGTTTATCACTCGACAAATAAGGTTTTTGTATATATTTTTCTTCGAGGCATTGCCGTTTGCTTGCAGTTGTAGCTGACGTAAAGTTTATTTTTTGTAGTGGTTTGTAACCACAATCTTTTATGTGTGGCACTATCCAATTATTTGGTCGGTCAGTACATGTCTGGGAGATCTTTATTTTAATTTCTTCCGCATTGGCAAAAAGAATAACACCAACACGAGAGCGGGAAGAAGATTGTCCAACCACACAATTGCAATGCCCAGTTATTACCTCTTCATTTTTCTTAGCTAAAACCCACACTACTGAAGCTGGCTGCCGTAGATTTTGTGAGTGATTAATTAACCTGTGTACAAAAACAATGTAAGAAACTGTGCTATTTACTTCTAATAATATATTTAAACAATAATAGGTTATTAAATCACACTTCTAGCCCACAACATAAATTAAGATTAAACTAATTAGCCTAATAAACATTCAATTTATTATAGCCACATTTATCAAATCAGGGACTGATTAGAGCAAAATAGACTAAACTTTTACAAAAAATAGTCTTTAATTAACCACAATCAAACTTTTAGTAGAATGCGTTTCAAGCATCTCTGTATGGATGTATTAGGCTGATGTATGGATGTATTAGGTCTTTGTGCCTGAAATATGATGATGAGAAGCTTGAAATGCATTCTACTAAAAATTAGATTGTGGTTAATTAAAGGCTATTTTTTTGTAAAAATTGAGTCTATTCTGCTACAGTCAGTTTCTGATATGATAAATATGGCAATAATAAATAGGAGTTTTTATTAGGCTAATTAATTTAATTTTAATAATAGGTTGTTAGACTTGCACAACACAAAACCATGGGAAAAAAGAAAAAATTTGATGGTAATTATAAATACAACTCAAAATGTGACTAAATATAAATTAAATTTGTCTTTACATAACGCAGTTTATGTTATGAGAAATGGAAAGTCTGAAATGAAGATACGTACCTTTCCTACAAGCAAAATTAAATCATTACGAATGGATCTTGGTAAAATTTCTCGATGAATAAATCTGCTTGTCAAATAATTATGAGCATTGAGTGATTTGTATGCCTTCATCTGATCTAGTGTGACAGCGTTAGTTGTTAAAACTAAATAATTTACTATGTCTCCATGTTCTATAGTGGGCCACGTGGTTAAATCGTTAGATGAAAAATCAGTTGGTTTCATTTCATCCAATAAAAGAAATTTTTTCTTTATATTCTATCAAATCATTATGTTTTAAATCGGCTGCATAGACAGGTAAGATGCCTTTCTTCCACGTTGACGTAATAAGCGAACGAGCAAGCAAATGTCAAATAAGCAACCAATATGGCGAAAGATTGTTTTGGTGGGCGGGGCGATGACGTTATATCACGTGACTGCACACCCTCTATACATTAAAACTGTACATTACAATTATGCAACTAATTAGCTGTGTCAGGATAAACCTGACACACATGTGAAATAAAATTGTTAAACTTGTCGTTTTGGAAATGCTGTCTCCACAAAAATTTGGCTAGGTAATTGTGTAACATCGCACGATGAGTGCTATAACATCTTTTATTTTTTTGTTTTTTTGCCTTCTGCCAAATGGATTCCACATGATTTGTGGTTGCATTGGTATTAGGGTCAATGAAGTTCATCGAGTGATTGACGGTGAGATGTTGGTACCCTATATTACCAACTGTGTTATATGCAGCCCACAAATCGGAAACGGCAGTTGTTCTGGGAAAAACGAACTGTAGAATGGGTTGATCAACTGCAACCATGAAACTTTGTTTGGTGTTCACGTCATAACCTCTGAACACCCACTGTTAACTTTATAGTTAATAATATGCAGGGTGCATGCAGCTTGGCACACAACATACGAAACACAGTAAAGGCCATGACACACTAGATGGTTTCTTGTCTAAGAGATGTGTCTGAGCGACGACAACCTGTTGATGTTTGGCAATGTTCAGACAGAAGGAGACAAGTTGCCAGAGTCATACGATTTACATTTCTTACCTTGTAATGTTAAATTTTTGCCGACGCTGCAAAAGCATGTATTTTTGAATACCTTGTCATGATATTCTTTAATAGTGTGGTTAAACAAGTTAAATATTTAATCGACAAATATAAATTTCAGTTAATTATTTTGTGTGGCTAAAATTACCATGCAATTTACATTTTGTATTTATTATTTTTACCTAAAAGCTAAGAAAATATTTGCATTTCTTAATTCTGAAGAAAACAACTATAAAAGACGGCTTGCAGGCAAAAAAGGAAAGCATAAGCAACAATGTTAAATTTTGTCCCAAATCTTAGTGTCACTTCAAGAATAGTGCCAATCATACCAATAACTGTAGCTACTGAGGGAAAGGAGTTTCTCTAAATAAAAGTTAATTGAAAACTTTTTAATTAAAAAATCATCATAATTGTTTGGCCATTTTGGCAATTGCGCATGAAACTGCCGATCAAGTAAACTCAAAAGAGTTAATAAAAAAGTTTGTAGACTAAACGTGAGAAAAAAGATTCTTTTGATTTTAGTATAGTTGATGTTCTTCTGTTTAGTTTTTATAGGATATAAGTTTTTTTTCGTTTGTACATTAATACAGTTTTGTAATATCATTAAAACTGCATCTAGTTAACAATTTGTAACTAGATACAGTTATATTTTAATTTTTACTGGTTTTACTACTTGATTGTTAATTTTATATTACATGTTTCTCTCTAAATAAATTTAAGGGGTGGCAATTTGTCTTTTTGTCTGGGTCGACATAAATGCTTGAGCGGATGCTGGCTGGATAAACAAGATTTTCTGTCACCCAGTGGCGTATCTCCCACAAAAATTGCCTAGTGTGTCACAGTTTTCAGGAATGCAATGTGAAGACAGGAAAATGACAAATACACATTTTACTATCTGTGTATTATCATTTCATTCTTTGCTATTAACATGTTTCAGGTGTCCTTTTGTATTTTATCTATTGTGCTCTACAACCCTGTAATTAACTACTTTACTGTATCGTGCATCATTTTCGAGACAAGTGCTAACTTTCAAATTTTGCTATTATGGGTGCTGCAAGCAGTCTTGTCTCAGCACATACTTGACTATAATTACATCATGTATGTAACTGTAGCTATCTGCATTCATTGGTTATGTGGGTACACTCTATATACGTAAATTTGTTGCTATTGGTGTAAAGGCCAGATTTTTAATCATTATTTAGTTATTTTTAGTTTTAATTTAGTTTTAGGTTTCATAATTATTCTTAATAATTTTTATGTATTATTATTATTATTTATATTTGCATGCATTTTTTGGATTTTTTAATTACAATTTTTAAAATTAATTTCAAGTCGTCGTTTTTCTTTTTCCACACAACTGTAGAAATTGTTTGTGTTGTTTTGCATAAAGATAATCAAATTTTATGTTAATTATTTTAGTAATTTTATTCATTTTTGTTTTACAAATTTGCCTGATTTAAAAAAAATTTATAAATTTTAATTGTTAGTATTAAATTTGGGTGTTCAAACTATTGGGCTACCTAGTTTCAAATCAATGTTAGCGGTCGGCAAACATATCTGTATCCATCAAAACCAATTAAAATATAATTTTGTTTATATATTAAACTAAGAATGTCAGTTTTAAACAGGATTATTTTCTGTGTACTCTACGAACAAGAGAATAATCAATTTTATATATTGCTAATTTCACTTGATAGTGAAATATTTTAAAGTGATTTTGGAGGAGGAATTCATTGAAGATGAGAAAAACGTATAAAAATTACTTAGAAGAAACTAAAAACGCCTTAAAGTTTATTAATTCCAGTTTAAAATTCATCTAAAAGTGTTGATCATTATGTGTTCGAATAGAAAGTTTTCTATTTACATTTTATGGTACTAAATGTACTGAATTAAATAATGAAAATATTTTGTCTGATGGTGAATATGGATTTTGAATATTTNATTACTTACCGAGTGTGCACCGTTCGACGACGCCATTGCTTAAGCTTCTTTTCGTGGTGGAGCGGCGCATCAAACGAGAGGACGCGTCTTTCCTGATAAATTATTTTTCTGCAAAAAAATTTGCTGAACTTTGGAGACATGATTAATATAAATATAATTTTTATGAACGTTAAATAATAAATGGTTTTTAGTAGGTCCGCTGCTCGTTTAAACTTAACGGTTTGTGCAATATCCGTTATTGGTCTAGATTCGTCCAATCCTGTCGCAACACGAGTCGGCGATGAAGTTTTACCGTATTTTACGACTTTCTTTTACCGTGTTTATACGAATACGGTCGCTATTTTTTCGCCGCTATATACGAATCCGCATTATATGAACCCGTTTTATATGGGGTCTACTGTATATAAATACAGATATCGCGTATATGAAAAAAAAAATGACCAAAAGAGTGTTTACGATTGGTTACAACGCTACGGAAAAGCCTGGTACAGTACCAAACACAAACGAATTTTTCAAACTGTAAGAAATATTTTATAGAAATGAAGTGTGTTTACTTGTTCGTTCTTGGATACAATGGAATCCAAGAACGAACAAAGAATCATGCAGAGAAAAACCGTAATTTTTTAAATAACTCATTTAACTGTGAAGCCAATTTTAAGTATCCGATATACACTTATTGCTAATGTGATCGATAGTATTAAGCTCAATGTGCTTTTTTCATACATCTATTGATCAGAAACAAATTAGGAATTAAAGCCACAGTGTTTTATTTCTTAATTTTATTATAATAATTTAACGAAATAGTTAAAGTACATTTATTAAACACGGTTTAAATACATCAGTAAAGTTGTTAAATAAAATGAAATGTTGTGAGTGTGGTTTAAAATATAGTCATAGTCATGTACAGTTATATAATATTCGTGACTTTAATTCTTTCTTAGTAATAACATAAAACACTATCACAGAAAAAAAATTCTACTAAACAGGAAAACAATGCGTGACATGATTAAGATTTTCATGTAAACAGAGGAGCATTATGCCCTCACACTTTCGGGGTATGCCGGATAACTAAGAGGCCAGTTTTATTAAGGATCAAACCGGCAAGAGTGTACTGTGTGTACATATATAAACACGTTTGAAATAAATAAGTCATTAATTAAATAACTTACCACCCAGCAGCCTTAATAAGTAGGTTTCAAGAGCAGGTTTAGTCGATTACTTTTTAAGTGGAAAAATTCGATAGCCCGAGACATTTTTCGCATAGGCGACAGCCCAATAAAATGCTGGTGACTGTCGAAATATTTTTATTAATAACTTGAATTACGTAGAAAATTTCCTAATTTCTGGTGCATTTTCTAGTTATTCACTAATTTTAATGTTTAAAAATTGAACTTACGCTTTTGATTAACTGCTAAAGTTCAACTCTTATTGACTGATTGATGTAATAAAGTAATGCAACACAACGGCGACCTGCGAAAGGGCAATGCTTCCGGAAATGCTTTTCTGCGGAAACTACTCGTTATTTAAGTGTCAGGGAGGCGAAAACTGCCCAAAAAACTCCACGCGACAAGTCCGTTAATTAGCCCAAACCCGCTACCTGTATTTAGCTGTTTTAGCCGCTTTACCCCGTAATTTTATAAAGTATTATTTAGTTACATTAAATAAACAAATATTGTATTTTTATTACGAAGTTAATACAAAATTTAATATAAGATTACATATAATATGCTTATCACATACCTTCTCTTCACCGTGTCCGTTGAGACATTAGGGTGCAGATCTTGTTGCAAGACTCTGGCCGTATTAAAGGGATTATTTATACGAACAATGTGTCTTTAAATTTTGTTTGTGACGTTCGTTTAAATGTTTCGTGAACGTAATTTCTATAATAAATAAAGAAACTTCTATATCTTTATATATAAAATATTCACAATTAATAAGGACAATAAAAGTCTTTTTATTTTCTTTCTTTTTCACAACGCAACGTCTTTCCAGGCTCTGTTATTTAAACAGATGAAAAGTACAGCGATCGGGGATAAAGTGAAAAAAAATGTTCACGTTATTGAACTCAGAAAACTTTTAAACGCGAACATGTCTGGGAGTTTTATCTGTGTGTATGTGGACGTTAGTTTATGTTGGGCACGTTTTTGTGCATAGTTTAATAAACTCTTGTGTTTTTAGAATACTTTTGAAATGTTGCGGGGTGTTCCGAGTCATAAAGGACAATGGTTCGATTAAAATTTAGTAATTAATGTTTGCCAGATGAGGAAATAAAGCGGTGTCGTTTGTCATATTTCGAGTAGGATGGAACGTAATTATGACTAAGTTTTGAAACGAAAGTCAGTACATCGCAACTAGTCAGTCAGTCATAGACACTTCCCAATAGTCAAGTAATAATGCCAGGCTCAAGCGTATAAAGCAATGAGCATCCCACGTATATATAGGTAGCCACTACAAACAAATAAATAAAAGTGATGGCGAGAACAAGATAAATCAGAGGTGGATAGTAATTTAATAAAATATATCAAGAAATAGACAAAGTCATAATTGCTAACCCTCCGAATTAACTCTCGAATTTAAAATCACACCTTTAAATACAGCGCGTAATAAAAATAGATGCAATAAATACAATTAATCTAATTATAAATAAGTTGGTTTGTAACAATGATAATTTGTTTAGCAAATCGTAAGAATACATTATATACATTCTTGTTTCTCATAATGTCAGATAATCGGCATAGCCAATCCACACCAATCTCCTCTAATGTTAATCTTAATTCCAGCCTTACTCTTTCAAACCTGGAATTAAACTCAATACTCAATTTTTTTATTATTATTACCGTACTGTACTAATCTTTAGTACACGGAAAACTACTAGTTTTCCATTCGTTTCTGACCTTTGGAGGCTTAATAAGTCCCGAGTCCGTAGACTGGTATAAAAAATTAAAAAAGGTAAACAGGTTAACAAAGAAAATATAATTTTATTTTTATATAAATATATACTTCACCCCAAATGCATTTCGCCTGTCAAGGCCTCTTCAGTAGGGTTTCTGATGACTAGAGTGTACAATAGGAACAGCAGAAGGTATCTCAGACGACACATTTTTTTCCGTCGTAGACACAGAAGAAGACACATCTTTCTCACTGAT
>NW_019385319.1:59389-104540 GCF_000671375.1 Centruroides sculpturatus | reverse complement strand
GTCGGTCAGTACATGTCTGGGAGATCTTTATTTTAATTCCTTCTGCATTGGCAAAAAGAATAACACCAACATGAGAGCAGGAAGAAGATTGTCCAGCCATGCAATTGCAATGCCCAGTTATCACCTCTTCATTTTTCTTAGCTAAAACCCACACTACTGAAGCTGGCTGCCGTAGATTTTGTGAGTGATTAATTAACCTGTGTACAAAAACAATGTAAGAAACTGTGCTATTTACTTCTAATAATATATTTAAACAATAATAGGTTATTAAATCACACTTCTAGCCCACAACATAAATTAAGATTAAACTAATTAGCCTAATAAACATTCAATTTATTATAGCCACATTTATCAAATCAGGGACTGATTAGAGCAAAATAGACTAAACTTTTACAAAAAATAGTCTTTAATTAACCACAATCAAACTTTTAGTAGAATGCGTTTCAAGCATCTCTGTATGGATGTATTAGGCTGATGTATGGATGTATTAGGTCTTTGTGCCTGAAATATGATGATGAGAAGCTTGAAATGCATTCTACTAAAAATTAGATTGTGGTTAATTAAAGGCTATTTTTTTGTAAAAATTGAGTCTATTCTGCTACAGTCAGTTTCTGATATGATAAATATGGCAATAATAAATAGGAGTTTTTATTAGGCTAATTAATTTAATTTTAATAATAGGTTGTTAGACTTGCACAACACAAAACCATGGGAAAAAAGAAAAAATTTGATGGTAATTATAAATACAACTCAAAATGTGACTAAATATAAATTAAATTTGTCTTTACATAACGCAGTTTATGTTATGAGAAATGGAAAGTCTGAAATGAAGATACGTACCTTTCCTACAAGCAAAATTAAATCATTACGAATGGATCTTGGTAAAATTTCTCGATGAATAAATCTGCTTGTCAAATAATTATGAGCATTGAGTGATTTGTATGCCTTCATCTGATCTAGTGTGACAGCGTTAGTTGTTAAAACTAAATAATTTACTATGTCTCCATGTTCTATAGTGGGCCACGTGGTTAAATCGTTAGATGAAAAATTAGTTGGTTTCATTTCATCCAATAAAAGAAATTTTTTCTTTATATTCTATCAAATCATTATGTTTTAAATCGGCTGCATAGACAGGTAAGATGCCTTTCTTCCACGTTGACGTAATAAGCGAACGAGCAAGCAAATGTCAAATAAGCAACCAATATGGCGAAAGATTGTTTTGGTGGGCGGGGCGATGACGTTATATCACGTGACTGCACACCCTCTATACATTAAAACTGTACATTACAATTATGCAACTAATTAGCTGTGTCAGGATAAACCTGACACACATGTGAAATAAAATTGTTAAACTTGTCGTTTTGGAAATGCTGTCTCCACAAAAATTTGGCTAGGTAATTGTGTAACATCGCACGATGAGTGCTATAACATCTTTTATTTTTTTGTTTTTTTGCCTTCTGCCAAATGGATTCCACATGATTTGTGGTTGCATTGGTAATAGGGTCAATGAAGTTCATCGAGTGATTGACGGTGAGATGTTGGTACCCTATATTACCAACTGTGTTATATGCAGCCCACAAATCGGAAACGGCAGTTGTTCTGGGAAAAACGAACTGTAGAATGGGTTGATCAACTGCAACCATGAAACTTTGTTTGGTGTTCACGTCATAACCTCTGAACACCCACTGTTAACTTTATAGTTAATAATATGCAGGGTGCATGCAGCTTGGCACACAACATACGAAACACAGTAAAGGCCATGACACACTAGATGGTTTCTTGTCTAAGAGATGTGTCTGAGCGACGACAACCTGTTGATGTTTGGCAATGTTCAGACAGAAGGAGACAAGTTGCCAGAGTCATACGATTTACATTTCTTACCTTGTAATGTTAAATTTTTGCCGACGCTGCAAAAGCATGTATTTTTGAATACCTTGTCATGATATTCTTTAATAGTGTGGTTAAACAAGTTAAATATTTAATCGACAAATATAAATTTCAGTTAATTATTTTGTGTGGCTAAAATTACCATGCAATTTACATTTTGTATTTATTATTTTTACCTAAAAGCTAAGAAAATATTTGCATTTCTTAATTCTGAAGAAAACAACTATAAAAGACGGCTTGCAGGCAAAAAAGGAAAGCATAAGCAACAATGTTAAATTTTGTCCCAAATCTTAGTGTCACTTCAAGAATAGTGCCAATCATACCAATAACTGTAGCTACTGAGGGAAAGGAGTTTCTCTAAATAAAAGTTAATTGAAAACTTTTTAATTAAAAAATCATCATAATTGTTTGGCCATTTTGGCAATTGCGCATGAAACTGCCGATCAAGTAAACTCAAAAGAGTTAATAAAAAAGTTTGTAGACTAAACGTGAGAAAAAAGATTCTTTTGATTTTAGTATAGTTGATGTTCTTCTGTTTAGTTTTTATAGGATATAAGTTTTTTTTCGTTTGTACATTAATACAGTTTTGTAATATCATTAAAACTGCATCTAGTTAACAATTTGTAACTAGATACAGTTATATTTTAATTTTTACTGGTTTTACTACTTGATTGTTAATTTTATATTACATGTTTCTCTCTAAATAAATTTAAGGGGTGGCAATTTGTCTTTTTGTCTGGGTCGACATAAATGCTTGAGCGGATGCTGGCTGGATAAACAAGATTTTCTGTCACCCAGTGGCGTATCTCCCACAAAAATTGCCTAGTGTGTCACAGTTTTCAGGAATGCAATGTGAAGACAGGAAAATGACAAATACACATTTTACTATCTGTGTATTATCATTTCATTCTTTGCTATTAACATGTTTCAGGTGTCCTTTTGTATTTTATCTATTGTGCTCTACAACCCTGTAATTAACTACTTTACTGTATCGTGCATCATTTTCGAGACAAGTGCTAACTTTCAAATTTTGCTATTATGGGTGCTGCAAGCAGTCTTGTCTCAGCACATACTTGACTATAATTACATCATGTATGTAACTGTAGCTATCTGCATTCATTGGTTATGTGGGTACACTCTATATACGTAAATTTGTTGCTATTGGTGTAAAGGCCAGATTTTTAATCATTATTTAGTTATTTTTAGTTTTAATTTAGTTTTAGGTTTCATAATTATTCTTAATAATTTTTATGTATTATTATTATTATTTATATTTGCATGCATTTTTTGGATTTTTTAATTACAATTTTTAAAATTAATTTCAAGTCGTCGTTTTTCTTTTTCCACACAACTGTAGAAATTGTTTGTGTTGTTTTGCATAAAGATAATCAAATTTTATGTTAATTATTTTAGTAATTTTATTCATTTTTGTTTTACAAATTTGCCTGATTTAAAAAAATTTTATAAATTTTAATTGTTAGTATTAAATTTGGGTGTTCAAACTATTGGGCTACCTAGTTTCAAATCAATGTTAGCGGTCGGCAAACATATCTGTATCCATCAAAACCAATTAAAATATAATTTTGTTTATATATTAAACTAAGAATGTCAGTTTTAAACAGGATTATTTTCTGTGTACTCTACGAACAAGAGAATAATCAATTTTATATATTGCTAATTTCACTTGATAGTGAAATATTTTAAAGTGATTTTGGAGGAGGAATTCATTGAAGATGAGAAAAACGTATAAAAATTACTTAGAAGAAACTAAAAACGCCTTAAAGTTTATTAATTCCAGTTTAAAATTCATCTAAAAGTGTTGATCATTATGTGTTCGAATAGAAAGTTTTCTATTTACATTTTATGGTACTAAATGTACTGAATTAAATAATGAAAATATTTTGTCTGATGGTGAATATGGATTTTGAATATTAGTTGTTAACAAACCATTACAAAATTTTTCATCAAAAGGTAGGATTTCAAAATATTAAAATAATTTTTAATTGTTATATATCAATACTGTTTTCATAATTTTGTTACAGGCAAAATCCAAAAAAATTGTATAAATGATGCAATTATTTTACTTATGATAAAACTCTGTATAAATACTTTAATTAATATTTAAAATCATCTTATAAAATTTTTATTAAGTAATTAATTAAAAAAACAGGTGTTTATACTTTTGTTAGATTGTAAGCAACTTATGTTTTATATCGATTTTGTTTTCGACAGTGTTGTACATAAAAACACATAGTTAATTAACAATTAACTTTATTCCCTCTTAATACAGCTGACTGGGGTGACGACTACACAAGAACTCTCCCAGACATTTGAAAGGTATGTTGTAATTTTCACCTTTGACCTGACACTCAGATCAAGTTACAACAGATTTTCCCCCTCTAAAACGAAGTCTGGATGTTGGTTGTTCTGACAAACTGGATGTTGCTTGTTCTGGAGTGGTTGTTCTCTTCGAGCTATCAGTTGTCAATATGTCTCTTTTCTATAGTTCCTTCTGGAGAAGTTATCATGTATGTATATGGTCTGGTCTTCTTTGTCACCTTACCTGGTTTCCACTTCTTAGCGTCTATAACATCTGTAATTGATGTTGTGTCCTATTTGGGATTCTTGTATTCTTGTTTCCTCTTTCCTCTCCTTATATAGATGTAGATTTAATCGATCATAGACGGTACCTAGTCTTCTTCCCATCAACAGTTTTGCTGCCGTTTTTCCTGTAGTGCTACTAGGTGTTGTGCGTAAGCTAAACAAAAGTCTGGGGAGCAACACCTCACTTTTTTCTCAGCTGTGATGTAGTTTTTTTGATTCTCCTCTTTATAGTTTGCACTGTCTCTCTACTTGTCTGTTGGAAGAGGGATGATATGGAGGGGTAAATATGTGCTGTATCCCATTTTTTTGTATAAATTCTTCTATTTCATGGGATTTAAAGCTTTAATGATTGTCAGATACAATTGTATTTGGTAGTTCATGCATACTAAATATTCTTCTCAATAGTTTCACGGTTTCCTGGGTTGACTGCATTTGTACTTCTTCTACTTCCACCCACTTCGAATAAGCATCCACTAGAATAAAATATGTACGTCCATAGTGTGGTTCTGCATGATCAATGTGTACTCTGTCCCAGGGTCCTGAGGGTGATGGCCAATGAGTGTCTTTAACTGGGGTTGGGTTTGACCTATGTTCTTGGCACTTTCTATACTGTCTCTTCAATCTGGGAGTCCATTTCAGGCCACCAAAAATAGCTCCTTGCTGTTCTTTTCATTCTAGACATGCCCTCATCTGTGGAGTGTAACAGGTGTAATAGCTGTGGTTGCAAGGTTCTACGGATAACTACTCTTTGTCCCCATAAAATGCAACCACGGTGAATTGAAAGTTCTAGCTTTTGCTAGCGAAAGGCATAAATTCTTCTGGACTACGAAGTGGCCATCCGTGTAAGATTGCATGTTCAACTCATTTTAACACTGAGTCTTTGTTTGTCTCTGTGCTTACTTCCTGAGATGTAATGGGCAATTCTGGCTGTTCAAATATAAGGAATATTTCTCCTGGTTCAGGGATAGTCTTTTTTTCCACAGTAGTTGGTATACGAGATAATGCATCAACATTAGTCATCTCTGCTGACCGACGATGTTCAATCCTATATGAGTATGCTGGTAATCTCAAACACAACAAATCATTCTGGGTGAGATTAAATCAGGAATTGGTTTAGCAGGGTTCAGAAGGCCTACAACTGGCTTATAATCTGTATATATAGTAAAATTTCGAGCAGCTGGGTAATTATGAAATTTTGTGATGCCAAAGATTATAGCTAATACTTCTCTGTTGAATTGTGAATAATTTCTTTCTGCTGGGTGGAGTGTTCTCGATGCAAAGTATATAGGAGCTTCTGATCCATCTGGTAATATGTGTGAAAGTACTGCTCCAACTCCATATGGTGAAGCATCACATGACAACAATACTGGTTTATTTAAATCATAATGGATCAATAATGTTTCTGGTGTTAGCATCTTTTTTATTTTCACGAATGCTTTGCTGTGTTCTTTTTTCCAGATCCATGGTTTATTTTTGTCTAGGAGTCTATATAATAGTTCAGCTTCGGTTGCTTTATTTTTCAAAAATCTATCATAGAAAGTTACGAATCTCAAAAACGCTTGTAACTCTTGTTTGTTTTTCGGGTCCTGAACCTGTTGGATCGCCGCAATTTTATCAGTGTGGGTGAATGCCCTGAGCATCTATCAAATATCCTAAAACTTTAAGATGATTTGTTTTGAATAGGCATTTGCTTTTGTTCAGTTTTAGTCCAGCTTCTGAAATCCGGTTAAGAATTTCCTCAACTTTTGATGTAGAGCTTCTTCATTGAGACCCATGACAAGTATATCATCTATCATCACAATTCTCCCTGGAATGCCTCCTATGATCTTTTCCATCTTTCTCTGGCAAATAGCTGGACAACTACTCACTCCAAATGGTAATGTTTTCATTCTATATAAACCCTTGCATGTGTTGATAGTCAGTATCTCAGACGACTCCTGGTCCACAGGAAATTGGAAGTACGCTTCCTTGAAATCCAGCTTGGCAAATACCTTTCCACCAGATAATAAAGCAAGTATATCGTTAATGGCCGGCAATGAGTATACATCTACTTTTATTGCCTCTCTGTTTACCGTGCAGCGGTAATCTCCACATAAACGTACACTTCAATCTGGTTTTGCAACAGGTACCACAGGAGTGGCCCACTTAGAAGTTCTAACTGGTTCTATAACTCCTAACTGATGAAGTCAATTCAACGCTTGTTCTACCTTTGTTCTCAATGCAAAAGGAACCTGTCTTGCCCGCATAAAAATAGGCTTAGTTTCTTCATTTATCGCTAAACTGACTGCCTTGCCTGTAAATAGACCCATTTCTGAATTATTGAATAAATTCTGGAATTCTTGTATCAGATCCTCTGCATCATGTTGGTGATATAGTCCCTCTATTCTGATTCCTAATGGTTTAAACCAATTTCTTCCAACAAGTCCTGGTCCATTTCCTTTAATTGTACACTCACCATTGTAGTGCCCACTACTCCAGATTCTGATTCGCCCATGTCTGTACTTTGACTTCCTGTTCTAACTTTCTCGCTTGATTTTAATTTCTTTTAAGGTCCGTTCACTCACTACAGTGTATCCAGCCCCTGAATCGATTTCCAACATGACTGGTATATTTTCAATATTGATCAAGATTTTTAAGGATGGTATCCTACTTTCACATATTTTGAAAAGAGATGTATATTTCTCTGCCTGATTCGATGTTTTTTGTTAGTAATATTTGTTTGTTAAGTCGGATATATTGAGCCAGCAAGGATGTATATGGGAGACGGACGAAACTTCTACACCTTTTTACCCCACGAAGACTACAGACGCACAACGCATGTTACAGAAGGACACACATGTTACAGAAGTAGTAATAACTTAGAGGGTCATTGTCAACTAGAACAAATAAACAGTGCCCTTGTATGTCACACTATACCTGTCAGAGGACCAGGAGATAAACTTTTTCACACAAAACAGCCACATTACTAACAATCCCTTGCTTGGCTGTTGCGTGGCCACAGGTTTTTCAATAACAAAGTTAACATATTTAATATTATTGAATATTAAGACCCAATAATTTACAACATTTCTTGTGTTTAATAGGACCAAGTGCCTTTGTCAATACATCTGCGGACATATTTTCACTCGAAATATGTTTCAGTTTTATTTTACCTTCACTGACGAGGTCTTTTATAAAATGTAATTTTACATCAATATGCTTTGCCCTTTTGTGCGAGCCTTCCCCATTCGCCAAACATATTGCTGCTTGATTATCAGAAAATATACAAACCGTTTTTGTTTTAAGTTCGCTTGATAGCAATCCTCTTAATAGCGAGTTAATCCAGATTGCCTCCTTACTAGCGTTGGTAATTGATACATATTCTGCTTCGCACGTTGAAAGGCTAACAGTAGTTTGTTTACAACTTGACCAGCTCACGAGGTTATCTCCTATCTTAAAACAATAGCCAGAATATGACTTTCTATCATCTTCATTGCTGGCATAATCGGCATCGCAGAAACCTAAAATGTCTATTTCTCCATTTCTTTTATAATTAAGTGTTACATCTGCAGTTCCTTTTAGATACTTGAATACTCTCTTTACTGCCTCCCAGTGAGTTCTATCAAACGCGTTGTTATACTTGCTCAGATGTGACACAATATGCGCGATATCGGGTCGGGTCATTACCGCGGCATACATCAAACATCCGATTGCCTGCTGATAGGGTATTCTCGACATCAACTCAGAATCTATCACTTCAGGTTTCTTTAGTTTTAAGCTAGAATCGCACGGAGTTGACACTGCATTACATTTATCCATAAAAAAGCATTCTAAAATTTCATAAATATATTTCTCCTGGCTTAGTGTAATTGTACCTGTGTTGTTATCCCTTCTAATTTCTATGCCTAAGAATGACTTTGGAAAAACCCATTTAGTTTTTATCGCTCTCTTATTACTGGGCAATTCACATAAAGACCATACCTTTTGATCTTCAATCGCCTTTAACTCAGTTTTCATTGCATTAATCCAATCTTTAGAATCTGCGTTTTTAATTGCCTGCATATATGAAAAAAGCACTTGACCTATCGCATAAACAATTGGATTTCCGTATCTTTGTGGTGGTCTAACATTTCTTCTTAATCGAGCATTTCTAGGGACAGATGAATGGTTCTGCTCTTGATTTTGCTCGTGCTCTTCAGATTCATCATCCAAGTCCTCACAATTGGAATCAGCCCCCGCTGACCTTTGGTGTTCATCTTTGCTGAACTTTTCCTTGTAATCTGAATTAGAGATGGGGAATATGTGGACAGTTTCTTTCAGTTTTATGTCAAATGTATATATTCTTGACATCTCATCAAATTTTACGTCTCTTGATATCACAATGGACTTGTTGCTCAGATCATACAGTCTGTAAGCTTTCATGATGGGCGAGTAACCAAGAAAGATTCATTTTCGTGCTCATGCTTGAAACTTATGCTTTCGTTGCACCTTATGGATGTGTACATAAGCTGTGCATCCGAATACTCTAAGGTGTCTCAGACTCACTTTTCGATTAAACCATTTCTCATACGGAATATTTCCATTCTTTTGTGGAATTCGATTCACGATGTAAGCTGCTGTTAAGATACTTTCACCCCAGTACTCCGGTGAAATGTTAGCTTCTAGTAACATGCAGCGGGCCTTTTCCAACAAAGTTCTATTAATCTGCTCGGATTTTCCGTTCTGCTGCAGTGAGTATGGGGAAGTTAATTGGTGAATGATTCCATTTTCACTCAAAAAGCTTTTAAATTGGCTATTCACATATTCACTGCCGTTATCAGTTCTCAAGTTTTTTATTTGTTTACCAGTTTGGTTTTCTACCAATCTTTTATAGTTTCTAAAACAATTAAGTACTTCGCTTTTGTGTTTCATGAAATATACATGAATCCATCCGGAATAATCGTCGATGAAGGTCAGCAAATATTTCGCACCTCCGAGTGATGTCACTCCCATAGGGCCACATACGTCACTATGTACGAGCTCTAGTAGACCTTTTGTTTTTTGATTTTTTTCTTTGACCAAACGGCTGGCGTTGACTTTTGCCCTTAATACACACATCACATGCTTCATTTCATACTGTTTTGTAGTCGATGCTGTTTGGTTTCTGCTTTAATATGTGCTTCATTGTGGCTTCACTTGGGTGCCCCATTCATTTGTGCCATAACCAATATTTACTTTGAGGACTAGCTACATTAACAATGTTTTTATGTGTGTCCAGTACATATAAATGGTTTACCTTCGTTGCTGTGGCATACATAAGTTTGCCCTTTTTGATGACACATCTACTTCCAAAAAAATAAGTACTCAAGCCTTTCTTAGTAAGCTGGCTTACTTATAGTAGATTGACAGTTGCTTCGGGCACATACCAAACATCTTTTAATGTGCAATTGTAAGGTACACCTTTCACGTTTAAGTGCAAGGATATATCACCTTCACCTGCGAATTTTAAAGTTGAATCGTTTGCCACATATATCACGTGATTAGCTGGTCTGAACTTTACGAAAAGCTCACGAGCATAACTTAAATGATGAGCGCTGCACTGTCTATAATCCAATCAGAGTTATGTGCGTCAACACTTTTGTTTTTAATTGAACATAACACTATTTCATTTTTCTGGTTAGGATTTGTTTCACTGTGACATTGCGATGCCTTATGTCTATATTTATTGCACTTGAAGCATTTTCCATTAAAGATTTTTGTATCGTCATACTTTTGTTTGATACCAGTGCCTCTTCTATCGAAACGATTTCTTGTTGCACTAAACACTTTTGACTCATTAGTGTTACTGCATTCATGTTTTCTGGCAGCCTGTTGCAGCAGTTTAGATTTAACTGCAACTGAGGTTAATTTTACGTCTGCGGCAATCGCTAGATTGGTCACTAAACTATCATATTCCTTCGGTAAACTCATTAATAATAATTCGGCATGCTCCTGATCATCGATTACACAACCGATTTTCCTCAACTGGTCAATGAGGGTTTGTATTTTGTTAATATAAGCAGCCATATTTGAACATGTGTTAAAATCCATGGAGTAAAGTTCCCTTTTTATTTGCAGCCTTCTCAGAATACTCTTATCTTCGTAGAGATTTGCTATTGTATCCCATGCTTCCTTTGCACTTGTACAGTGTTGGATATCGACTTTAACATGGTCCCCAACTGTCAGGGCTATCGTTCCTAACGCCCTTCGATCACAACTTTTTTTTTTTGCCGTAGGTTCTCGATCGCTGCCCACAGATCTTTCTTCATCAACAGCATTTTCACGTTGAATTGCCACTATGATAAATTGGATGAACCATCCAGTTTTTGAAAGTTGACGAAACCTTCCTTTGTTATCATATCTCTATGTAGATTCTCCATCTCGCACGTTGTTTATCGGATTCCATCAAATCTCAGATAAATCCAGTACTAAACCGAACAAAAAAACTATTACTGTCCTTGGTTATTTGGAAGACATTTCTGGGCCCATAACCTTATGTTATTAATATTTGTTCGTTAAGTCGGATATATTGAGCCAGCAAGGATGTATACGGGAGACGGACGAAACTTCTGCACGTCTTTACCCCACGAAGACTACAGACGCACAACACATGTTACAGAAGCAGTAATAACTTAGAGGGTCATTGTCAACTAGAACAAATAAACAGTGCCCTCGTATGTCACACTATACCTGTCAGAGGACCAGGAGATAAACTTTTTCACACGTAACAGCCACATTCCTAACAGATTCGATGTTAAATTTTTGTTTCTCAATTCAGTGTACTTTGGCTTTCTGGCTGGATACCTCTTTCCGTTGTAACCCAATTTGGTTTCTTCTTTGGTGTGGAATTTTTCTTTGTCCACTGTTATGTTTTGTGATACATGCTTTTTCTGTGTGTCCCTTGTTTCCGCAGAAATTACGGATTACCTGAGCAAATCTGCAATTATTTGGGTTATGACTTCCGGTGCACCAAAAACAGCATAATATAGCCGACTCATTCTTTCTCTTGTAATCCGCCTTTAAGTTATACACTTGGGTGTTGTTTCCATCTGACCCATGCTGGCTAACATCTTTAGATGCTACCTCTGCTGCCAATGCTTCATCCAAAATGGCCTTATAAGTAGTGTCTATTTTTGCCAATAACACGTGTTGTATTCCTTTATCCCTTAAACCCGTCACTAGCCTATCTCTTAATGTACGCTCTAGTGAGACACCGAAGTTGCAATTTATTGCAATTTTCCGTAGTTCTACGACATAGTCGTTGATACTCTTTTGGTTTTGCGACCTGTGGTTAAATTTGAACGATTCAACGATTTCACTGGGTTTTGGGTTAAAATGACTATCAAGAGCGTTAAGTACTTCATTGAAGTTAACTTGTGTAGTTTTTTTCCATTCTTCATCTAATGAAGAATATAATATGCCATTTACTAAAATAGAACTACATACAGCGATCTCTCGCTCGGGGAATAGTGCTGTAGGCCAGGATAAAATTTACTACAGCATGATTAAAAATCTGTCAAACAATTCCCTTTATAATCTGCTTTGTCTGTTTAACAGAATATGGAGAGAACATACTTTTCCTGACTCTTGGAGGCTATCGATCATTATTCCCATTCCGAAGCCTGGTAAAGACCACAAGAATCCCTCAAATTATAGACCAATCTCTATGACAAGTTGTCTCTGTAAACTCTTTGAGAGGATGGTAAACAGACGTCTGATGTATCTCTTAGAGAAAAATGAATACTTTTCACCACATCAAAGTGGTTTTCATAGGAACAGAAGTACCACTGATAACTTAGTAAACCTTGAAACAAGTATACGTGAAGCGTTTGTTAGACGACAACAATTAGTGTCTGTGTTTTTTGATATAGAGAAGGCCTATGATCGCTGTTGGCGATACGGGATACTCCGTGATCTGGACCATTTCGGATTTCGGGGTAATTTGCCAATTTTCATAAAAAACTTCTTAGAGAATCGAAGATTTCAAGTCAGGATGGGCAACACTTTATCTAGGCCTTTCACGCAACAAGAAGGTGTTCCTCAAGGCTCTATTTTGAGTGTGACTTTGTTTTTAATTAAAATTAATAGCATAGCTAACTGTCTTCCCCCTAGTGTGAAACACTCTTTGTATGTGGATGACTTTCAGATCTCCTGCCAGTCTAGCAACATGAGTTTTATCGAGAGACAACTACAAACCTCCTTAAATCGCATAGACCATTGGTCCAAGACTAATGGTTTTAGTTTTAACACGGAAAAGACCTCGTGCATCCACTTTTGTCGAAGGCGTGGTTTGCATTTGGATCCGGAAATTTACCTAAACGGGGATAAAATCCCAATGGTGAATGAGACTAAGTTTTTGGGTGTTTCTTTCGATAATAAACTGACATTTTTGCCACACTTGCGCAACCTGAAGAGTAGATGTTTAAAATCTTTAAACCTTTTAAAGGTACTATGCTGCTCATCCTGGGGAGCAGACAAAGTTTCGATGCTCAGGATTTATAGGGCCCTTGTTCGCTCTAAGCTGGACTACGGGTGCATTGTTTATGGCTCTGCGCGAGAATCTACTCTTCGGATGCTGGATCCAATCCATCATCAAGCTTTGCGTTTGTGCATTGGTGCATTTCCAACTTCCCCTGTTCAAAGTTTGTATGTGGATGCTTATGAGCCTTCACTATCTCTCAGGAGAGAACAGTTGTCTCTCTTCTATTACATTAAACAAAAATCTCAGAAAAAACTTACAGCTGATCGTCCAGATACTCAGCTGAAAAGATTATTTGCTGCTTGGACGAGTTGTCCCCACATTCGACATAAGAATGGAGAATGTAAGCAGCACAATTGACCTAGACACAAGCAACATCTCACATGTTGAGGTTAATAGTATTTCACCTTGGTCAATTCCAGCGATAGATGTTGATTTAAGCTTAAAGCAGTTCCCTAAAGAAACCACGCCAGACTACGTCTATAGACAGCACTTCGCAGAAATTCAGCATTGTAACAGGAATTTAATTCCTATATACACCGATGGATCTAAGTCGGATAACTATGTTGGCTTAGCCTTTGTTTGCCAGGATGAAATTGTGGCAGAACAAATAGCACCGAATTCTTCCATCTTTTCTGCGGAGTTGCAGGCTATTTACTTAGCCTTAAAGCATATAAATCAGAAAGGTCATCGTTGTTGCGTGATTTACACTGACTCAGTTAGTGCACTTCAGGCTCTGATCTCTTATGAACCTTGTTCAAACTCCATAGTTACTAAAATTCAGAAACTAATTTGTCATCTCACTACAAGAAATTTATTTGTGAAGTTCTGTTGGATCCCAGGCCACGTGGGTATAAGAGGTAATGAAGAAGCTGATACAGCTGCTAAGTCAGCAAGCCCTTCACAGCATACAATGCATATTGAAGGATGTGATTTGAAGCTAGTTGTTAAAAAACGACTAGCCGAGAGATGGCAAATTATGTGGAATGCACAAATCCACAATAAACTTTACGAGATCAAACGTTTGGTAGAAAATTGGACACATAATAGGCAATATGATAGGAGATCTGAGGTTATCCTTCCTCGTCTGAGAATTGGTCACACTCGACTGACTCATCAATACCTTTTGAAGGGAGATGACAAACCAGTATGTCAGCACTGCAACTGTGCTGTAAGTGTTAAACACATATTTTGCAACTGTGTTGCTTTTGATCAGATTCGTAGACAGCATTTCGGAAATGCAAGTTTTAGAAACATTTTGGGCCAGAAGCCAAATCTGGATAATATACTGGATTTTTTAAAAGTCATTATGTATAGGGAAATCTGATGAATTAATTATTGTACAGTTTTATTTACGTTGAGTTGCATATTTAAATTATTGTATATATATTTTGTTGTTGTTTGTTTATTTATTTTTGTTGTTACTTGTTTATTCATTATATTCTAGATTTTATATGTATATTGCTATTGGCTGTTTAATGGTTAAACTGTGATGTTTCATTTATGTGTATATATGTCTTCCTATTTATTTTTTACTTCGAATTGCACCATGTGTTGTGGCGCAGTATAGCCTGTATGGCTTTTGTGCCAATAAAAGTTAACCAACCAACTAACGGTGTAGTTTCTTTCGGGGCTATGAGTGTTACTACAAGTTCATATAGAGTTTCATGGCACACGGTAAAAAATAAAGCACACTTATCTTGGTCATTTTTAATCTGGTTTGCCTTCAAGTAAAAATTAAAGCGGTCTTTGTAAGTTTTCCACTGGCTGTCCACCCTGAATGGCTCGAAACGAACTGCACTGGCTGATGTTCCTGGGATCGACAGTTCTGGCTTTTGATCTCGAATTGTAATTTCCGCTGGTAAGTCTTTACCTTAATCCTAGTCGCCATTTTTATATTGATTTTGTTTTCGACACTGTTGTATATAAAAACATGTAGTTAATTAACAATTAACCAGGGATGCACAACCTTTTCTGAAGAAGGGCCAAATTAGGATTAAGTTTACTGACTGGGGGCCGGACCTCCAAGTGATTAATGCAATGGCTGAGATTGGATGCTAGCGGCAATCTTCTTGATGTCTAGCGTAATGGCAGATGTTGAAAGTGGCCGTTGGCTTTTTGAAAGTACAGCCACTGATTGGTCAGCAGACAACATGCCACACGGCATGATTTGCATAAGACTATGGCTTGGAATTACAGATTTGCATAATGTTATGGCTGTTGATCACTAATTGGTCGGCCGGGAATCACGCCACATCACATTTGCATAGTGTTATGGTTCAGTAAGCAGTAATTGGTCATCGAGCTTAATGTAGACGCTATAAAAAGGTTAAGTTGAAGCAAGAGTGGGGAGTCCACTCCAACAGAAGTTTGTAAGTTCACTTTGGTTTCATTTAAGTTCAGTTCAACATGACTGGATATACGTCACTCTTGTCTAAGTTTGACTTGGGAATTTTTTTGTTCAATAGTAAATGTTAATTCTTCTTCATGGAAAAATAAGACATCCTTTGAAAATAAGACCTAGTGCATCTTTCAGAGCAAAAATTAATATAAGACAGTGTTTTATTTTCGGGAAAACACGGAAGGTACTGCCAAACATGCTTGCACAAAATTGAGCATTGTCTTTCAGTTTTGGAAATGATGTATCAGGCAGTTCTTTGTAGAATGTGAGGAGATTAGAATTTTTAAACTGTGATTTCAATTCATCACTGCACTGGATGTTTATCAACTCAAGTTGGACATCTGGAGGGGTATCTTCCACTTTCACATCAAATGGAGTTGAAAAAAGTTGCAGGTAGATCTTGTATTTCTGGAATTCACCAAACCTCTCATTGAATGATGTAAGGAGGGTGTTAACTTGGTCAGAGTAATCCATCTTCATATGTGGGTATTTCTCTTTCATGGCCTTGCAATGTGGAAAGTGTGTAAAGTTCTCTGATTGCATGTGAGACTTGAAAAGTGATAGTTTGGTCATAAATGCATTGATGTTACTTGTCAACTGAGAAACAAGTTGCATCTTTTCCTGCAATCTCAAATTAAGGTCGTTTAGATAAGAAGTAATGTCAGCAAGGAAAGCTAAATCACACTGCCATCTTTGTTCCTCCAAATTCCTTGTAGTGTTCCCCCGTTATTAGAGGAAAGTGATAATAGGCCCCAATAGCTCCACAAATCTCTTGAGGACTGCTGCCTTGCTCAGCCAACAAACTTCAGTATACGTGGGCAGGTCAGCATAATCAGCATCTATTTCTTCAAGAAATGATGTGAAGAGTCGATGGTTGAGTCCATGACGGCGGATTAAGTTCACAGTATCATATACATCTTTCAGCAGACGTTCAAATCCCAGCTTCTTTGCACAAAGTTGCTGTTGGTGAATTATGCAATGATACTGGACTAACTCCTTTTGCCTGTCCCCAAGGTGGTTTTTCAGCAAGGTGACCATGCCATTCTCACATCCAACCATAGATGGTGCTCCATCGGTGGCAATGCTGGATAGCTTGTCAAAGTCCAGTGCTGATTTGTTGCAAACGCTCAATAAACTAGTAAATAAGTCAGCACCAGTTGTATGTCCAGAAAGTGATGCCATGCCAAGAAATTCTTCATTCACAATAAAATCTAGTGAAACACTTTTAATAAACACAATCACTTGTGTTGTTGATGATATGTCAGTGGATTCTTCCACAGCCAAAGAAAAATAAGCACAGTTTGCAACTAAAATATTAAGTTGGCCAGAAATGTCTGATGCAATTTGCGAGATTCTTTGTTGTATCGTCATGTGGTTAAGACTGATTGTTTGAAAACACTGTCTTCTCAGGACACATCTCTACTGTATATATATATATAAACAAAGTCAACAGCTAATCCAGCCAGCATTGTAATGGCCGTTGATGGTCCTAGCGTAAGCTTATATATACTGGAAGAGGAGATTGGATGGAAGACCGGGTAGTGTAATTGGCAATGCATCTGCACTGTATGCAGGAGTTGCGGGTTCGAACCCCATTCCGGGCTGATTCTTTTATTCCAGTTAGTTCTAAAATTATTTAATTTAGCAAGAGATAATGCCTAACTCTAGTATCAGATTATATTATCATTATAGCTGTTTCCAGCCCGTTAATTCGGCATTGGTTGGTGTAACACACACAGAATGATGATGATATTTTTATGTTGAAAAATTTATTAGAAAGTATTATTGTGAAACAACTCTGGCATTCTAGATTATCGATTTTTACTAAGGATAATCTTTGAATAATATATACATACTGTAGTTTTTTTTAATACAGTATTTTATAAAAATACAAATAATCTTAATTAAATATTAAATTACCTCATTGTCCTCAATCCAATTAGTGGCTGGTCTGACTTTGTTAATTCTTTGAGCAGGCTATTCTCTTTTTGTGCCATTAACTTGTTAAATCGAATAATAAAAGTAAGTTAATAGATGTTATCAAAAATTCTGTAAGATTTAAAAGGTTAATGATTATTTTAAATAAATATTTATGGGTTGGGTAACTGAAATTGAACCAATTACAATCATAAAAATGTTATTTTTTTACTTTGAAATTCTTTTCAAAATTTAATTTAATGAATAAGCATTAATATTCTAAAATTATTATTAAAAGACTCACCCCATACACACAAATATTTTTAGTATGATCATGTTCTCATTTATAAATATGAATTTTAATTATAGTANTCTTGTTGATACTAATTTTTTTATTATATTATAGATTTTATATTTATATTACCATTGGCTGTTCAATGGTTAAACTGTGATGTTTTGTTTATGTGTATATATGTCTTCCTATTTATTTTCTACTTCGAATTGCACCATGTGTTGTGGCGCAGTATAGCCTGTATGGCTTTTGTGCCAATAAAAGTTAACCAACCAACCAACCAACCTAAATGTATCTGCCATTTTTTCAACAAATTTCTCGTGAGTCAATATATGACATTCACTGAGTCACGTGATGTTGTGAACATTCGCTGCAACAATTTTTTTTTTTGGAGTTAACACATAAACCATGTACTTCTGCTTGCCATGTACAGTACAAGTAACGTTTAAACTTGCGCCGCAACCTCTCTACTTATGTTAAAAGTTTTGATTAAAGTTTACTTTTAGATTGACACAATTTATTTTTATTAAAACCTTGTGGTCCCTGATAACAACAATGAAATCAAAGTGGTCCCTGGTCCAAAAAAGGTTGGGAACCGCTGCAATAAAGTTAGAGGATAGTAGGACAAATTGGATCCACATAGACAGACTCAGAAAATATCAAAGGCAAATTTGTGCTGTCAGAGTAGTATTTGATTCAAAAGCAAGCTTTGGGGAATTGGTGGAAACACCTTCAACGTGGCAGTTACATGATCGTGGATGGAAGGACGAGGAAATTAGGGAGATCCCTCCATATCTCCCAGCATCAGCACGTATTGGACTGCACAAGGTGCTAAGTTAATAACACTCGATATTCAGGAGTAAGCCAGGAAAGATAGGCATCATGATGCATAAGATAACTCTTACGGTGGGATGGACTCCAAAATGGTTCATCCCGTATCAAATTCTGCAGGCATTATGGAATAAGGTCAATGAGACCATAAGTGAACTGTTAGATGCAGGGCTAATCCGACCAAGCAAATCAGAATGCGCTCACCCCATAGTCTCTGTAGCCAAAAAGGGAGGTAGAATGTGGTTATACATCAATTATCGGCACTTGAACTATGCTACACTACTGGACCGTTATCCAATAGTGCCCTCCACTGAATTAAGTCTATCAGTTATCCGAGGCCAGATACATAACCTTACTGGATCTCTTGTAGGAGTACTGGCAAGTACTGTTAGAGGTGGAAAGCAAACATCTCATGGCATTTGTCACTCATCATGGTCAATTTAAATGAGAAGTAATGCCCTTTAGATTGAAGAACGCAGCTGCAACCTTCCAAAGGATAATGGATTTGGTATTGGCCCCTTTCAAAAATTTCACCATAGCATATATTGACAATATGGCCAATATTGTCAATATATGCTATATTGTCAATATTGTCAATATATTATTGTCAAATTATAGCATATATTGTCAATATATGCTCAATATGGCCAATATTGTCAATATATGCTATATTGTCAATATTGTCAATATATTATTGTCAAATTATAGCATATATTGTCAATATATGCTATATTTATAAAACTTCCAAACAATCGCCTGAATAACGGGCTATAATATGGCTATTTAAAATGATTAGAACCAAAGCAATTTGTCTTAAGAGGTAGGCGTTAGGCGCCATCTCGTAACTAAATTAATAATTTAGTTACGAGAATTTGGAAATTTAGTTACGAGAATTTGGAATTTAGTTACGAGAATTTGGATCGTTTGGAAGTTTTATATGTATACCAATCGGGCTTTATGTTCATGTTATTTATATGCTATATTGTCTATATTGTCAATATATTGTCAATATTGACAATATTGACAATATATTACAATATTCAGATGTTTCCTAATACCGCGAGTATATACTCGCGGTATTAGGAAACATCTGACCCATATCAAAGCTGTGTTAGAAGCCTTAAGGGGAGCTGGACCAATGGTAAATGCTGACAAATGTCAGTTCACCAGACAGCGCATTCTATACCTCGGACAAGTTGTGGCTCTGGACGACACGCACAGGATCTAGAAAGGGTAAAAGCAATAACTACTCTGTGCCTATGGGGTTCGAGCCAATAATGAACATGAATTTATTTATTACCTTGAAACCATTCCTGTTTACCTCACCAAGTTTTCTTAGCCAGTAATATGAGTTGAAAATTATCTGTTGACGCTATTTGTTGCTGAAACAGGCTTGCCTTTTGGTCATCTAGTCCTGCTATTAAGATTTCAGCCTCTTTTATAGCTGTCTGCACAATTGGATTGGGACTATTTTTAATTTTGGAAATATAGTCTGGGTCTACCTTTTGAACCTGGTATGCAATAGCAGTTGAGAGTAGTAAAAATCCCTTATATTAAAATTCTTTTCTTCACCCTCAAATCTGATTCTTTGTGCTCTCCTTGTTGCCTGTCTTTTCTCCAGCGGGACTCTTCCAACATAGATTCTTTTGGTTCTTCCAACCAGTCTATGAAGTCCTGCGTGTACTCTGGGTGGCTTTTCCTGACAGTACCTCCTTGTGCCAATCTTTCCTCTCGCTGACTTTTCATCAAAATTAACATTTCTTCTAGGGTTACCAAAACAGATTGATTAGCGTATACATCAGCAACTGTTTGGCCTTCAATTGCATAATACTCAGAATGATCCAATTTCGATAAGCATGAGCAATAAGGATTACTCATGCTTATCGAACAGCTCTGACAGATGCAATACTGGTACTGGCTAGACTAATGCCAATACATATCACGGCAAGAAAAACAGTTTGGAATTGGCTCTGCACTAATATTCGGCTACACAGTTACACACAGGAGGATATTGTAAAACGTATTAAAAATAAAATGATTCCAAACAGCTACTGGAATATACCTGATATTATTAAAAAATATGAAATTGATAGAACTAGTAATGATATATGCCTCCAACTACACCCAGCACACATGCACAGCTACGAAATAAGTTTCAATTATAATCCCGAAACAAACAGATACTTTCAGTGGATAGTGTACAGAGATGGTTCTAAGCAAGAGTGCGGAGTGGGAGCTGGTGTGTGCATTCAAAAAACAACAACAGGACAATATATCAGGCCAGATTAAAACTTGCTAAACATTGCAGCACTACACAAGCTGAACTATGGGCCATGTACAAAGCAATCACCCAAATTAAAGATAACTTAAATAAATACAAGGGTAACATAAAATTCCTTATTGACAGTAAGGTGGTTCTTCATGTGTTGGTAAAAACTGAAAACATCACGCTACTGGGCAAAAAAGTTATTAAAGGAGCACAGTACTACCCGCAATATTCAATTCAGTTGGATACCAGCTCATAAAGGTCATAAAGGAAACGAACTGGCCGATTCTTTGGCCAAAATAACTGGTACTCTCAAGACACAGAATACATATACCAGGTTACCAAAATCAACACTGAAAAATTCCTTAAACGAATGGGCATTACTTGAATGACAGGAAAATTGGAATAATTCTACAACGAGGAGACATTGCCACCAGTTTATTCCCTCTATTACTAATCGCATCAAGGCTAATTACTAAAAACCTAGATCTGAAACCACCCAATGTTTAACCCAATGGCACAACAATTTTATGGCCTACCTCTATCGCTTTAAAAAGAGAAACACTAATAAATGCTGGTGCGACAATAATAGTGTAGGAGATGCCATTCATTTTATATTTCACTGTGAACGATATGAGGATCAACGCATTCCATTCTATAGGGAATGCCTTCAAAAAGGTCATAATTGGCCACCAACACTACAAAACATTTTTGATAAAAAAAAACTCTGGAAGTGTTTTGAAAGGTTTATTGAAAGCACCAGGCTCTTCTGTCAGACTTCCACAGGAAAGAAAAAATTCATGAAAATGAAAACAAGAACAGACAAGATGAGCAGGAAGACAGTGAAAAATTGAAAAAGTGATGTTATCAGCGATTGATTGATCAGCCGTGTAGAATTCTTCTGTACATAGTTTAGTTCTCTAGTATTAATTTAGTTTTAGATTCTAAATTTAAAAAAAAAAAATTCCCATTCATATGTATCGCGTCTTTATGTACCATGTAATCTGTATTATTATATCATAGTAAGCTGATATTTACATTCTCTCTGCATGTTAAAATTGTAATCTGTTCTTAATGTTATTGTGACATTGCAGTGTTCAAAATTAGTTTATACCTACCCATAAGTAATGGGTTTTGCATTTTACTGTAACCGGACCATTCCTCATAATTGTTAATACTGTATAACAGTCTTGTCAACTTCTGTAATTTTGGTTACTAATAATTTCCGATGCAGCGCTCTGAGGTCCTAATAACTTTTTTCAACGTTACTTTTCCCCTTTTCCTTTATACTTCTACCTTCAGAACCCTTCCTTCTACCCTTTCTGCACTCCTTTCTCTTCGTAGTGGGCTACTTTTGCAAGAGCAGACAGCCCTCCCTCCTCCTCTATTATTATTATTATTATTATTATTATTATTATTATCAGCAATCAGCAAATGTATTTATTTAATACTGAAGAAGTGACATCCATGCCCCAACAAAAACATTCACTGCCATTGATCTATCATTAGCAACTCCAAATCTATTTTCAGCATTTTCATGGAAGGTTGGATCTAATCCACTCTCTAGTGACTACTTCCCAATATTTCTAAAATATCAAGGCAGAGAAAGCTGTGAAACAGCCCGTCCACCACGCTGGAAACTGGAAACAGCAGATTGGCCTTATTATGTATTCAAGGAAACAGCAGATTGGCCTTATTATGTATTCAAGGAATGTTCAGGTTTATAAAGCCCAAAGTGAAAAACAATATTTCAACTTTCATTCCTCATCTAATGAGAAATATAATGTGCCTTTCATATTATGTATTCAAAGAAATTTTCAGGTTTATAAAGCCCAAAATGTAAAACAATATTTAAACTTTCATTCCTCATCTAATGAGGAATATAATGTGCCTTTCACCAGCATAAAACTACATACAGCAATCTCTCACTCAAAAAATACTGCTGTAGGCCCAGATAAACGAAAAAATAGTAAACAGACGTCTAATGCATTTCTTAGAAAAAAAGAAATACTTTTCATCACATCAGAGTGGTTTTCGTACGAACAGAAGTACCACTGATAACCTGGTAAACCTTGAAACATCTATACGCGAAGCGTTTGTTCGACGACAGCACTTAGTGTCTGTGTTTTTTGATATAAAGAAGGCCTATGATCGTTGTTAACAATACGGGATACTCCGTGATCTACACCAATTCGGATTGTGGGGTAATTTGCAAATTTTTATAAAAAACTTTTACAAAATCGAAAATTCCAATTTAGGATGGGCAACACCTTATCTAGGCTCTTCATACAAGAAGAAGGTGTTCCTCAAGGTTCTATTTTTAGTGTGACTCTGTTCCTAATTAAAATTAACTGTATAGCTAACTGTCATCCTCCCAGTGTGAAACACTCTTTGTATGTGGATGACTTTCAGATCTCCTGCCAGTCTAGTAATATGAGTTTCATTGAGAGACAACTTCAAACTTCCCTAAATCGCAAGTATGATTGGATAAAGATCAATGGCTTTAGGTTTAACGCAGCGAAGACATCATGCATCCACTTCTGCCAAAGGCGTGGTTTGCACCCAAATCTAAAAATCCACCTAAATGAGGATAAAATTCCAATGGTGAATGAAACTAAGTTTTTGGGTGTTTGTTTTGAACAAAAACTGACATTCTTGCCACACTTGCACAATTTGAAGAGTAGATGTCTAAAATCTCTAAACCTTTTAAAGATACTATGCTGCTCATCATGGAGAGCAAACAAAGTTTCTATGCTCAAAATTTATATAGCCCTTGTCTGCTCTAAGCTGGACTATAGTTGCATTGTTTATGACTCTGCGCGAAAATCTACTCTTTGGATGCTGGATCCAATCCACCATCAAGCACTACATTTGTGCACTTGTGCTTTTAAAACTTCACCTGTACAAAGTTTGTATGTAGATGCTTATGAGCCTCCACTATCTCTCAGGAGAGAACAGTTGTCTCTATTTTACTATATAAAACAAAAAATCTCACACTAAACCTTCAGTTAATTGTACATTATTACATACTCAGCTGAAAAAGTTATTTGAAGCTCGCTCAAGCAGTGTCCCTCCATTTGCCATAAGAATGGAGAATGTCAGCAGCTAGATTGACCTGAAAACAGGCAACATTTCACAGCTAGAGGTCTGTAGTATATCTCCTTGGCAAACTCCTGTTATAAATATTGACATTAGCTTAAAGCAATTTCCAAAAACATCCACCATGGACTACGTCTACACACATAACTTTGATAAAATTCAACAACGTGACAGGAATTTAATTCCTATTTATAAAAATGGATCGAAATCTAATGATTACATTGGCTAAGCCTTCGTCTGCCAGGATAAAATCATGGCAGAACAAATTGCATTGAATTCTTCCATCTTTTCTACAGAGTTGCTTGCTATTTATTTAGCTTTACAGTATATAAATAGGAAGGATCATCATTGCTGTGTTATTTACACTGACTCAGTTAGTGCACTATCAGGCTGTGATCACATATAAACGTAGTTCTCACTCCATAGTGATTAAACTTCGTAAACTGTTTTACCATCTTATTGCAAGTAATTTCTTTGCAAAATTTTGTTAAGTCCCAGGCCACATAGGGATAAAAAAAATGAAGAAGCTGTGTAAGGAACCCAGTCCGAGCTTTATTTTTATTTTATTTTTAGTTTGCTTTTATTATATTTTTGTTTGGGGCTTATGTTTAGTTAGGACAAAAGTTTCTTCACCCATCACCCCAGAACGTTCAAAACGAGAAGATAAGAGATTAACCAACTCACCGACAACGAAACGATAGTGCCATAGGCTAGCACTCGCACTCACGTGCACGCCCGAGCGGCAGAATTGTAAGTCCGCACTGAAGGGGGGGACACCCCAATAGACTTTCTAGGAACTTGTGTAACCTTCAACTAAACATCCCGATAATTGTTAAAGAAATGCTGTAAAAGGTTAACAAAGTATTGTCGAGAAATAAGCTACCAGATAACGAAGGGAAAACAAGAATGTTACGTGTAGATATGTAAATGAGGGGAGTGTCTCAATTAGAACTGTGACGTCACCTCACACTATAAGTACAGTAGCTCAAGTGAAGACAGACGAGGTGAGCTCCTGAACCGAAAGTGTTGGTCTGCTGGTAGCAGTGAACAAGGTGTCGAATAGGAAATCCTAGTAGGAGACTGAAGGTTCGAGTTTGATGAGTTGAAAACAGGAAAGTCTTGAGTAGAGGAAAAGGTTCCGAGTATTAAATTAGGTGACGGTTAGGATTGATAGTTATAGGAGAATTTGTATCTAAGTTAAGAGTTGAATTTTGTTTTGTCGGCATTCCAAGGGGAATAGTTCTAAGTTAGAATAAGACTTAAGTTTGTCGGGTTGATTGTGATTTGATTTTTTATTTAATAAATTTGTTGTTTGTTTATAAATCTTGTACATAGTATTTGTTAGACTTGATTAAACATTTATTATTGAGATTTTTTTTGTGACTACCTTTTGTCCTTAATTTATTTCGGTGCACGCTAAAAGTCCAGGCCTGGCAACTAACAAACGCGAACCCGCATAAAGTACCCGTTAGGTCCCGGCTCTTTAAGAAAATTCGTTGTAGAGCAACAAACTAAATATAGTACTTTACAGCTGACACAGCTGCAAAGTCAGCTAGTCCTTCACAGCATATAATGTGTATTGAAGGAAATGATTTGAAGCTAGTTGTTAAAAAATTACTAGCAGAGAGATGGCAAAATGTGTCGAACGCACAAATTCACAATAAACTATACGAGATCAAACCTACGATAGAAAATTGGACATGTAACAAACAGTATGACAGGAGATATGAAGTAATTCTTACTTTTTTGAGAATTAAGCATAATCGGTTGACTCATCAATATCTTTTGAAAGGTGAAGACCAGCGATTATGCCAATATTGTAACTGTACTGTAAGTGTTAAACACATATTGTGCAATGCATTGCCCCTCAGAAGATTCGTAGACAGAATTTTGGAAATGCAAGTTTTAAAGATACTGAATTTTTTGAAAGTTGTAAATATTTATGAAGAAATTTAATTAATTAGTTAATTATTCATATATTTATTTATTTATACTTATATGTATTTTGTTGTTTTGTTTGTAGTTATTTATGTTTTTGTGTTATATTTATATTTCACGTTATGTATATTTACTTTTGTTTTATTTTACGTTTTGCCATGGCTCAGCATGGCCTAAATGGCCCTTGTGCCAAAAAAGTCAAACCAACCAACCAACCAACCGTTACTGTTCTGTCCAGATCCAGAGAGACCAGTCGTTTTATTCACAGATGCATCAATGGGTTCCTGTCCGTGGTGAGGGGACCTCCCAGAGATGGTGTAGTAATTTTTCTTTACCATCCCTGGGATCTGAACGCCCACCCACGTGTTTGCTGTGCATGGTATCCTGTATGCCGGTATGGGGGATCTTGGTAGTTGAGGGGCAACATAACGTCCCCAACACACTGCTTTGGCCTCTGCTTCGGATAAATGGGAGGCTCAAATCAGGCTCCGTTTAAGTCAGTCAACTGGTCGTTGAGTCATTGTAGACGTCGGCTTGGTGTCAACTGATCAATGCAGACCGGGCGGACACGTCAGACAAGATGTGCTCTTCTTGACTGCATTGTGAGGGTATAGCTCCTGGGAAACCCTGGTGCAACAGTCTATGGGAGTCTCAAATGTGACGGCATCCCCTTGTTGGGCCCCGTGGTGGGTGGGGTCACTAGGAGTCAAATAATTATATATAATTATAAATTCAAAAAACCCAAAACGATCAGATACACTAGCAACAACAAATGAATAAACCTCCAGTCAGCCATCCTACTTGATAGTACATGCTACTGGAAAAAAAACTCTTTCGAAATGCTCTCCATTTCTCATCCAAAAAATATTTGAATGAAGTATTGGACACCTGAAAAAGATACATAAATTGAGGTCAGGGGACTTACTTATAAAAACTGCTTCATCTCAACAGTCAGCAAAACTTTTAGTTACAAAGAACCTGGGAGATTTTGAAGTAACAGTCACACCATATGGAAGTTTGAACTCCTCACGTGGTGTGATATCTGAGATTGATCTGATGTCTGAAGATGAATCAGATATTCAGATCGGCCTTTCAGACCAAGGTGTCACTGCTGTCCGACGTATCTCCATTCATCTAGATCAGTGGTTCTCAACCTTTTTTTCGTCACGGCACACTTTTAGTACTTTAAATATTTGGCGGCACACTAACAATAAGATAAATTGTAAAAAATTTTACTTCATTAATTGAGAGATGTACCTATAATATATTTAGTAAAAAAAGCATACGATAAGAATTTTCAATGAAATATAAAAGGAAATTGCATTACAAAGTAAACAAAATGTTTCTTTAATGATAAATTACAAATTACATTTAATGCGAAATTTGAGCTTGGTGTTTTTTGATAATTTCATTTATATTTGGGCGTAAAAATGATAACACTACTCTCATTTCATGATCCAGATTTAAAAGACTGGATCTCTTTCTCGTTTTTATGTTGGTCAAAACCGAAAATCCAAGTTCGCACAAATAAGATGTGGAAAATTGTAATAACACACTTAAAGCTTTTTGTGATATTGTCGGATAATCGTATCTAAGATTAATCCAGAACGAATTAGTTGATTCTTCTGAATGTTTTGAAAATAAATCTCGGTTATTACACACCGAAATTAGTTCCTCCTCTTCTTTCAAAGTTAACTCATACACCGATGTGCCGTTTATCACAAATGGATTTCGAATCCAATCAAATTTTTTTATGTCTAAATTTGGAAAGTAATGAACAATTCTTTGCTCAACTATTGTCAAATGATCAATAACTATTTTATGAATTTTATAGCAGTCTTTTAAAACTGACTCAAATTTTTATAAACTACCTTCTTTTGCCTTATTCTTCCATAAAGTAATTTTTTTTTAAATCCCAACAATTTATCTATGGAGTTTAAAATATTTTCATTTGATCCTTGCATACTTGTATTTATGTTATTAAAAATAACAAAAATATCAGATAAGTAAGCTAGTTTAGCACACCATATTTTGTCATCCAACAAATCAGCAAAATCATTATTATCTTGTTCAAAAAATAACTTTATCTCGTCTTTTAATTCAAGCACGCGAGATAAAACCTTCCCTCTGGACAACCACCTAACTTCCGTGTGCAATAACAACGACTCGTATTTAGACTCCATAGCCTGGCATAGTTGACTAAATAGGCGACTTTGCAATGGTCTTGATTTTATATAATTAATCATTTTAACACATTGTTCCAGCACTATTTTCAACTCTGATGGTAATCGTTTTGTAACGAGTGTTTCCCGATGCAAAAAACAATGGGTAACTAACATATCTGCATTATGTTCCCTTACATGTGCTAAAAATCCTTTTACAGATCCAGTCATAGCCGGAGCACCGTATGTACAAATGCCAATGCACATATTCCACGAAACATTAATTTCTTGTAAATACGAATTAATAACATTAAAAATATGTTTTCCTGTTGTAAAATCAGATAATTCGCAACAACATAAAAATTGATTAATTATATCATTTTCGTGAATGAATCGAACGAATGCAATTGTGCTTTTCCCGTAATATCAGTTGTTTCGTCGATTTGTAGTGCAAAATTGGAATTTACAAGAGTTTTACCAGTATTTTCTTCAATATTTCGGGACAAGTCTATAATCCTGCGATGAATTGTGTCATTTGAAAGTGGTACTTTACAAATGGGTGAATCAGCAGAAACTGACATCATTCTTTTTACAATTTTACAGCATGCAGGTAATATAATTTCTTCAGCCAAATTATGAGATTTTAATTTAAGAGCAATTAATTCAGCCACTTCATAAAAAGCTATCTGAGCTTTTTCAGACACACTAAATTGTTTTTGAAAAACCTTTACTTGTTTGGATCTTGCAGATAATGATTTCTGAAAGTAGTTTTTGTCTTTTGATGCAAGCGAAGGATGATTAGTGAGCAAGTGACGTTTTAGCTTGCTGGGAACTATAGCACTGTTTGACAATTTACAGCCACATACCACACACTCAAGAACAGTTTGATCATTATCCATTGTAAATGTAAATCCAAATTTTAAGAAGTCGTCATTATACTTACGATGAACATTACATTTTTTGGCAGAGAAAACATCTTTACTTAGACTGGGCTCAGGATCATTAGCCTGATCACTAACATCATTATCGTCGTTAAACTTTCTTTTTTTAATCCATTTATCCATTTTAAGAAGTTCTTTTAAAATAAAAATATATCTGTTGGGAGACTATAAATGACTTACACATCTAAGATTAACGGTAACAAAAAGAGAGCTTTATTTTCACATCTGATCAGTTCAAAGGCAGCAGAGCAAGTAGTCACCAGATGGACAATGTGCTTACATAATGGTCATATGTTTTGTCACCCCTCTGACACCTGACCAAGGATTCACACATTTTGGATGATTTACTACAGGGTGGGAGAAGTTCCACGAAACTGCTACAAAACAATACTACAATATCGTATATTACTTTGAATCTGTTTTAATAACGTTTCACAACACGATATTGCGGTATTGCTCCAAAACTGTAATAGTCATGCGCATCAGTTCAGCCAGTCCCCGCTAGAGGCGCGTTTGGAAATTCCGACTGGTAACATTCGGAATCATATGACGATGATGATTCGACAAGTTCATCAAAAAAAAAAAAAATGAACTTGTAGAATTTTTAAAAAGTATCGGAAAAAATTATCTTCATTTAGTTTATATTGTGAAATCGATAATTTTGTAGCATTTGCTGGCCATTTTCCATTCTGTCTTGTCTCGTGAAATTTGGGAGAACATAGTTTTCTGATTTTAGTCGCTTTGTGTCGCGGAAACGGCACACTTCAGAAATTTCAGGGCAAATCAGTGGCGGCACACTTCAGAAATTTCGCGGCACACTAAAGTGCCGCGGCACAGTGGTTGAGAAGCACTGGTCTAGATGGCAAGTTGATATCAACTAAACATCTCATTCTTACTTTCACAAAGCCGACATTACCATCATTTGTTACTGCAGGATATCTACGCTGTCCAGTGCGCCCATACATTCCAAATCCGCTGCCTTGCTTTAAATGCCAGCGATTTGGACATTCCCAAACATCCTGTCGAGGCAAAAGTTTATGTGCACAGTGTGGAGTTGAAGGCAACCAGACTACTGAGTGTACAACCACTCCATGCTGCATCAACTGCAAAAGATGCCCATCCTGCCTACTCCCGAAAATGTCCCACATGGCAAAAAGAGAAAGAGATTCAGTGGGTAAAGACGGTGAATAATATACCTTACCCAGATGCACGACGCATGGTCACTTTAAATGCACCAGTGAAGCAGAAGACATTTGCTGCTGTTCTGAAATCCACAAAGACATGTGGAGTTCAGACAGACATTTCTGTTTCTCCAAATGAATCTCTTACTCGCCATGAAAAATGTTTGCTTACACCATCTACCCAAACAGCAGAAAAGGAGAGCAAGAAGACCAAAACACCCCTACCTAAAACAAAGGTAATAACAAGAAATGTGGGTTCTAAGAAGACTGCTAAGAACCCTCTCAACAAACAAAAATTAAAAGCAGCCATCTCCAAATCTAAGAGATCAGAGGCTCAGTCTATGAGTGAGTTCTCTGACTTCTCTGATGAAAAGACTAATAAAAAGGTGACACCACCAACTTCACCTCCAAAAGGCAAATCAGTCGTAAAACTAAAGAGGGATACCTTCACAAAGAATTCTGCCTCAAACACATAATGGATTATAAAATAATCCAATGGAACTGTCGTGGTTTCCGCAACAACTTTTCTGACATTGAACACTTGACATCATCTACCCAATCTCTCTGCGTGGCACTCCAGGAAACCTATCTAAAACCTGGGGAACAAATTTCTTTGAAAGGATTCAATCTCTTCCGCAAGGACGATGATAGCCACAACCGTGCCAGTGGAGGTGTGGCTATTCTGGTTTCAAATCGCGTTCCATCCTTACCGGTACAAATAACAACAGAGCTGCAAGCTGTGGCAGCCAGAATATCTATTGGTTTAACTGTCACAGTTTGTTTTATATACTTGTTACCAGATGTCAGAGTGAATGAGAATGAATTGGATACTTTGGTTGAACAGCTGCCAACACTATTTCTTTTTCTATGTGAAGCAGTCCCAACATCAATTGTCGAGGCAGAGCCATTGAGAAATTTACAGGTAATCACCAACTGTACCTATTTAATACTGGAGAAGTGACATACATACATGCCCCAACAAGAACATTCACTGCCATTGATCTATCATTAGCAACTCCGAATCTGTTTTCAGCATTTACATGGGAGGTTGGATCTAATGCACTCTCTAGTGACTACTTCCCAATATTTCTAAAATATCAAGAAAGAAAAAGCTGCGAAACAGCCCGTCCACCACGCTAGAAACCAGAAATGGAAGATTGGCCTGCATTCTCCTCTTTGGCTAACATCACTGAGGAAATGGTCAATACTGCTGATATCAATGATGTAGTTGAAGTTGTCACTTCTAGTATTATACAGGCAGCTGAAAAAACAATGGGGAAAATATCAACCAGATATCCAAAGCATTTGAAACCATGCTGAAATCAGAATTGCGAGGAAGCATTTAAAGCACAAAAGAAAGCATGGGGGATTTTCAGAAGTTACCCCACTGCTAGTAATTTCACTGCTTTTAAAAAAGCAAAGGCAAATGCCAGAAGAGTAAGAAGGCAAAGCCAAAGGGATTCTTGGAGGAAGTATCTTTCTAGCATAACATCTTCCACCAGCTCTAAAGCAGTCTGGGACAAAATATACAAAATTAATGGGAAATATACTTCTCATTCTCTGTCCATGCTAGAAAATAATGGCACAATAGTCAGCGATATACAGGGTATTGCTGATTTGTTGGGAGAAACATTTTCCAGCGATATTATGTATCCAAGAAGTTTTCAGGCTTAGGCCAGGAACACACATGCGTAAAATTGTGTGGCTAAAAACTGAATCAAAAATCAGCTTTCAGTTCAGTTTCTGTTTTACGCTTTTATGCCAGAACACACATACATAAAAATTCTGGCTGAATAGGAAACACCACTGCCACCAACAGTGCTAATTTTATTAATTTTTTCCTCTCATAGAGGCTATCTATCCCTTTGTACCTTCCATTTTTTCTCCACTTCCTCTGCTATAATATAGAAAATTTAAATTAATAGACTCGTATTCCGAATTCAAATAAAAAACGTGTGATCTAAATACTAGGCCTATATATCGATTCTACTAGTTAGTTAGTTAGTTAGTTAGTTAATTTTTATTGGCACAAAAGCCATGCAGGCTATACTGCGCCACGACAAATGGTATAATTCAGTGTATAAAATAAATAGGAAAACACATATATACAGAACAGTTTAACCATTCAAAAGNATGTTGCCCCTCAACTACCAGGATCCCCCTTTCCGGCATACGGGACACCACGCACGGCAAACACGTGGGTGGGCGTTCAGATCCCAGGGATGGTAAAGAAGAGTTTCTAAACCATCTCTGGGAGGTCCCCTCACCACGGACAGGAACCCACATCGAGGGGTCGATTCTACTAGACTTACCTGTTATTTGAGATTTAACACTTGTAGCCATCCATAAACGTTGTTTAAATACAATGTCTTTATACATGACACTGATGTGGTCGAACAAATTCAATAAACTCCTCTATTTTTCCAGACCGTCACAATTGTAGGATTAACCCTCATTGCCGCCATTGTTAGAATAAAAACCACGTGTCTACTTTGACGTCACAGGAAAGAAAGACTTCTCTTTATTGGAGGAATTTTGGTGTAAAAATTTTTCGGCGTAAAAAGTAGAGACATGCTTTACTCTATTTTCAGTTCTGTTTCAGCCAAAAATTTCAGAAAAATTTTTACGTTTTCTGTTTTATGCTAGATTTTACGCCAAATTTTACGCATGTGTGTTCCTGGCCTTATAAAGCCCAAAGTGAAAAACAATATTTAAAGTTTCATTCTTCATCTAATGAGGAATATAATGTGCCATTCACCAGCATAGAACTACATACAGCGATCTCTCGCTCGGGCCCCTCGATGTGGGTTCCTGTCTGTGGTGAGGGGACCTCCCAGAGACGGTTTAGGAATTTTTCTTTACCATACCTGGGATCTGAACGCCCATCCACATGTTTGCCATGTGTGGTGTCCCGTATGCCGGTAAGAGGGATCATGGTAGTTGAGGGGCAACATAACGTCCCCAACACACTGCTTTGGCCCCTGCTTCGGATAAACGGGAGGCTGAAATCAGGCTCCGTTTGAGTCAATTGGCTGGTCGTTGAGTCATTCGTGACCTCGGCTTAGAGTCAACTGATCGATGCAGACCAGGTGAACACGTCAGTCTAGATGTGCTCTTCTTGACTGCATTGTGAGGGTATAGCTCCTGGAAAACCCTGGTGTGACGGTCTATGGGAGTCTCCCATGTGACAACATCCCCTTGTTGGGCCCCATGGTGGGTGGGGTCACTAGGAGCTGAATGTTTATCTCTAAATATGGATTCTTTAAAATCTAAAACACTTACCAATGCACTGCCACCAAAGGAGGTCAATTCCTCCAATCAACCAACCTACCTTATCGTTCATGCTACAGGAGAAACACCTATGTCTAAACGCTCTCCTTTCTTAATCCAGAAACTTTTTGAATCTACCATAGGACACTTAAAAAAAATCCAAAAATTGAGGTCAGGAGATCTACTTGTGGAAACAGCCTCCCCTCAACAGTCAGAAAAACTCTTGAAAATGAAGTCTCTAGGAGACATACAAGTCACCATCACACCACATACAAGTTTGAACTCTTCACGTGGTGTGATATCTGAAATTGACCTTATGTCTGAGGATGAATCAGATATCCAGATTGGTCTTTCAGATCAAGGTGTTACTGCTGTTCGACGTATCTCTATTCGTCGAGATGGCAAGTTAATTCCTACTAAACACTTAATTTTAACTTTTAACAAACCAACTTTGCCATCTGCTATCACAGCCGGTTATCTGCGCTGCCCACTTCGTCTGTATGTTCCAAATCCGCTGCGTTGCTTCAAATGCCAGCGATTTGGACAATCACAAACATCCTGCCAGGGGAAAAACACATGCGCACAGTGTGGAACTGAAGGTCACAAGAGTACCGAGTGCACCAATTCTCCATGTTGTGTGAATTGTAAAGATGCCCATCCTGCCTACTCAAGGAAATGCCCTGCATGGCAGAGAGAAAAAAAGATTTAACAGGTAAAAACCACAAACAATATACCATATCCAGAAGCCCATCACATTGTCACTCAAACTACAACAATAAAACAGAAAACATTTGCTTCTGTTTTGAAATCCACAAAAACATGTGGAGTTCAAACAGATATTTCTGTGTCACCAAGTGAATCTCTTACTCGCCATGCAAAATGTCTATTGATCCCACCTACACAAGCAGAAAAAACGACAAACACAAAGAGCAAAACCCCTGTAACTAAAACAATGGTAATAACCAGATTTGTGGGTTCTAGAAAGGCTAATAAGAACCCACTTAACAAACAAAAATTGAAAGCAGCCCTCTCTAAATCAAAAAGATCAGAGACTCAATCCATGAGTGAGTTTTCTGACATTTCTGATGAAGAGAATAAGACGAAGGGGACCCAATCACCCTCACCTTCAAAAGGAAAATCTTCAGTAAAATTGAAGAGGGACACGTTTTCTAAGAATGCTGCCTCAAACACATAATGGATTATAAAATAATCCAATGGAACTGTCATGGTTTCCGCAACATCTTTTCTGACATTAAACACTTGACATCATATACCTCACCTCTCTGTGTGGCACTCCAGGAAACACATCTAAAACCTGGAGATAGAACTACTTTAAAAGGATTTGATTTCTATCGCAAGGATGATGATAGCCACAACAGTGCCAGTGGAGGTGTGGTTATTGTAGTTTCCAAACTCATCCCATCCTTGCTGATACAAATAACAACTGATTTGCAAGCTGTGGCAGTCAGAATTTCAATTGAGGTAACTGTCACAGTTTATTCTATATACTTGCCACCAGATGTCAGAGTGAACGAGAATGAATTGGATGCTTTGGTTGAACAGTTGCCTACTCCGTTTCTTTTACTAGGTGATTTCAATGGCCATAATCCTATGTGGGGCAGTCCCGTCATTAATTGTCGAGGAAGGACCATTGAAAGATTTCTAGGCAACCAGCAACTGTATTTATTCAATACGAAAGAAGTGATATACTTCCATGCCCCAACAAGAACATTCACTGCCATTGATCTATCACTAGCAACCCCGAACCTATTTTCAGCGTTTACATGGGAGGTTAGATCTAATCCACTTTCCAGTGACCACTTCCCAATATTCCTAAAATACCGAGGCAGAGAAAGCTGTGAAACATCCCGTCCACCACGCTGGAAACTGGAAACGGCAGATTTGCCTGCATTTTCCTCTTTGGCTAACATCACTGAGGAAATGGTCAATACTGCTGATATCGATGATGCAGTTGAAGTTGTCACTTCCAGTATTATTCATGCAGCTGAGAAAACAATGGGAAAGATGTCAACAAGATACCCAAAGCACCCGAAACCATGGTGGAACCAGAATTGTGAGGCAGCGTTTAAAGCCCAAAAGAAAGCATAGGGTATTTTCAGAAGATACCCCACTGCGAGGAATTTGGTTGCTTTTCAAAAAGCAATGGCAAATGCCAGAAGAATTAGAAGGCAAAGCCAAAGGGATTCTTGGAGGAAATATGTCTCTAGTATAACATCTTCCACTAGCTCAAAAGCAGTCTGGGATGAAATCCATAAAATTAATGGAAAATATGCTTCCAACTTTCTGTCCATGCTGGAAAAAAATGGCACGATAATCAGTGATATACAGGGTATTGCTGATTTATTGGGTGAAACATTTTCTGCTTCATCCAGCAATATTGTGTATCCAAGGAATTTTCAAGCTTATAAAGCCCAAAGTGAAAAACAATATTTAAACTTTCACTCCTTATCTAATGAGAAATATAATGTGCCATTCACCAGCCTAGAACTACATACAGCGATCTCTCGCTCAGGGAATAGTGCTGTAGGCCCGGATAAAATCCACTACAGCATAATTAAAAATCTGTCAAACAATTCCCTTTCTAACCTGCTGTGTCTGTTTAACAGAATATGGACAGAACATACTTTTCCTGACTCTTGGAGGCTATCTATCATTATTCCTATTCCCAAGCCTGGTAAAGATCACAAGAATCCCTCTAATTACAGACAAATCTCTCTGACAAGTTGCCTGTGTAAACTCTTTGAGAGGATGGTAAACAGACGTCTGATATATCTCTTAGAAAAAAATTAATACTTCTCACCACATCAGAGTGGTTTTCGTAGGAACAGAAGTACCACTAATAACTTAGTAAACCTTGAAACATGTATACGCAAAGCATTTGTTAGACGACAGCACTTAGTGTCTGTGTTTTTTGATATAGAGAAGGCCTATGATCGCTGCTGGCGATACGGGATACCTTGTGACCTACACCAATTTGGATTGCGGGGTAATTTGCCCATTTTTATAAAAAACTTCTTAGAGAATCGAAGATTCCAAGTCAGGATGGGCAACACTTTATCTAGGCCTTTCACGCAACAAGGTGTTCCTCAAGGCTCTATTTTGAGTGTGACTCTGTTCCTAATTAAAATTAATAGCATAGCTAACTGTCTTCCCCCTAGTGTGAAACACACTTTGTATGTGGATGACTTTCAGATCTCCTGCCAGTCTAGCAACACGAGTTTTATCGAGAGACAACTGCAAACCTCCCTAAATCGCATAGACCATTGGTCCAAGACTAATGGTTTTAGTTTTAACATGGAAAAGACCTCGTGCATCCACTTTTGTCGAAGGCGTGGTTTGCATTTGGATCCGGAAATTTACCTAAACGGGGATAAAATCCCAATGGTAAATGAGACTAAGTTTTTGGGTGTTTCTTTCGACCAAAAACTGACATTGTTGCCACACTTGCGCAACCTGAAGAGTAGATGTTTAAAATCTTTAAACCTTTTAAAGGTAGTATGCTGCTCATCCTGGGGAGCAAACAAAGTTTCGATGCTCAGGATTTATAGGGCCCTTGTCCGCTCTAAGCTGGACTACGGTTGCATTGTTTATGGCTCTGCGCAAGAATCTATTCTTCGGATGCTGGATCCAATCAACCATCAAGCTTTGCGTTTGTGCACCGGTGCATTTCAAACTTCCCGTTCAAAGTTTGTATGTGGATGCTTATGAGCCTCCACTATCTCTCAGGAGAGAACAATTGTCTCTTTTTTATTACATTAAACAAAAATCTCAGAAAAAACTTACAGCTGATTGTCCAGATACTCAGCTGAAAAGATTATTTGCCGCTCGGACGAGTTGTGTCCCTACATTCGACATAAGAATGGAGAATGTAAGCAGCATGATTGACCTAGACACAAGCAACATCTCACATGTTGAGGTTAATAGTATTTCACCTTGGTCATCTTCATTGATCGATGTTGATTTAAGCTTAAAGCAGTTTCCTAAAGAAACCATGCCAGACTACGTCTATAGACAGCACTTCGCAGAATTTCAGCATTGTAACAGGAATTTAATTCCTATATACACCGATGGATCTAAGTCGGATAACTATGTCGGCTTAGCCTTTGTTTGCCAGGATAAAATTGTGGCAGAACAAATAGCACTGAATTCTCCCATTTTTTGTGCGAAGTTGCAGGCTATTTATTTAGCCTTAAAGTATATAAATCGGAAAGGTCATCGTTGCTGCGTGATTTACACTGACTCAGTGCACTTCAGGCTGTGATCTCGTACGAACGTAGTTCTCACTCCATAGTTATTAAAATTCAAAAACTAATTTGTCATCTCACTAAGAGAAATTTTTTTGTGAAGTTCTGTTGGGTCCCAGGCCACGTGGGTATAAGAGGTAATGAAGAAGCTGATACAGCTGCTAATTTTGCAAGTCCTTCACAGCACGAAATGCCTATCAAAGGAAGTGATTTGAAGCTAGTCGTTAAAAAACGACTAGCAGAGAGATGGCAAATCATGTGGAATGCACAAATCCACAATAAACTTCTTGAGATCAAACCTTTGGTAGAAAATTGGACACATAATAGGTAATATGATAGGAGATCTGAGGTTATCTATACTCGTTTTAGAATTGGACACACTCGACTGACTCATCAATACCTTTTGAAGGGAGATGACGAACCAGTATGTCAGCACTGCAACTGTGGTGTAAGTGTTAAACACATATTTTGCAACTGTGTTGCTTTTGATCAGAGTTGTAGACAGCATTTCGAAAATGCAAGCTTTACAGACATTTTGGGCCAGAGGCTAAATCTGGATAATATACTGGACTTTCTAAAATTCATTAATATGTATAGGGAAATCTGATGATTTATTTATTGTACAGTTTTATTTACTTTGAGTTGTGTATTTAAATTATTGTATATATTTTTTGTTGTTGTTTGTTTGTTTATTTATTTAATTGTCATATGTTTTTTATTTGTCAGTTGAAAATTTTTTACCATTTGCCCTGGCACAGCTTAGCCTATATGGGTCTTGCACCAAAAAACCAAAACTAACTAACTAACAAACAAATGTTGAAAAAATTGCTGAAGGTTTATTGCAAAAAATATTATATTAAATTTTGTTAGAAATTATTATAGAATAATTTAAANGTTTATTTATTTATTTATTATATTCTAGATTTTATATTTATATTACCATTGGCTTTTTAATGGTTAAACTGTGATGTTTCGTTTATGTGTATATATATTCCCCTATTTATTTTCTACCCTCAATTGTACGATGTGTCGTGGCGCAGTATAGCCTGCATGGCTTTTGTGCCAATAAAAATTAACCAACTAACCAACGATGCATCAAACCATGCTGTTGGTGTATGTTTAGCACAATTCTTGCTGGAATGTGACCTTTTTCTTCAAATGTGACGTACATACCCTTCTCGCCCCGCAATTGGAGGGGTACGCTTACACCATTGCTAGCCCAATGGAGCTTATAACACACTTGAAGGAGGTAACATTCTCCTGTTACATCATGGTGTTGGACTTTATAAGTCCCTCTACTCTCCATTGAGCTCCCTCCGCTTTCTGTGCGCTCAGGGATATTTTATTTCATATTGTCAGGAAGCACACATTACATAACCAGGTGCTAGAAATGGCACATTTGATTGTGTTATACAGTGGTGGCCAATTGTTTAGCACCAAACATGATTGTGGTAAAAATTATTGATTAAATGTAAAAAAAAACTGAAAATAAATAAACAATTATGCAAAAATCAATTGTTTGTATTTGTATAAGACATTTGTACAACATGAAGTAATTTGCTTAATTTGTTGCAGAAAAATTATGAGTTGTTTAGTAATACACCCACATACATCTGGTCATTAGTTTAGGACCTCTCACAATAAATCCTACAAACAAAGTACATTTCAGATACTTACTAAAACATATCAAAACATTAAAATGTAATTAGAGTAATATATATTTTCTGCTTCAAGATGGACAGGGAAAAGAATTTGAGTCGTGAACTTTGTCAAAAACTTGTAAGTCTTCATAGTAAAAATATCAACTATGCCAAAATTGCAACATTATTGGGGTGCAGCAAAACATCATGTATTCATGCAGTGAAGCCATGGGAAGAAACTGGATGTCTTTTGGATCGGCCTAAACCTGGAAGACTGAGAAAAACTACCAAATGCACAGATCGTAAAATTCACAGAATAGCAAAAAAAAAATCGCACACTAACATCAACTAATCTCAAAATTAAAATGATAAAACATAGGATGCCTGAACTTAGTACCTGTACCATTAGGCGTCAATTAAATGAATTTAATCTATTTGGGTGAGTTGCAAGAAAGAAGCTACTCGTATCACAGAAAAATAGACAAGCTTGTCTGAAGTTTGCTTATGAACACTTGACTTGGACAAGTCAAAACTGGCAGAATGTGCTGTGGTCGGATGAAATGAAGATAAATCTGTTTGGGAGTGATGGTCACAAATACATAAGACGAAAAAAAGCTGAGGAATTTCGTCCTAATTGTATTCAACCCACTATAAAATTTGGAGGTGGAAATGCAATGATGTGGGGATGTTTCTCTTCGTATGGAATTGGACCCATTCACCTCATAAATGGGATAATGGACAGATTTCAATATAAACAAATTCTGGAAGACAATTCTGCCATTTACTGATGACAATTTGCCTCTGAAGCTGATTTTCCAAGAAGACAACGATCCAAAGCACACCAGTAAACTTCAGGAACTTTTTAAAAAAACTTTTTTAAAAAAGTGTTCCAAAACGCATTTATTGTTAATACAAATCAGTCAGCATTCAATTTTTGTTTGTTCTTGATAAAGGTCATTAAAGATGACTGAAAACGTTTGAAATTGATAATAAATTTGGCTGCAGTTTGTAAGGTTCTTGAGTAGTATATCCTTGTTACGATATGCAGTCCACGAAGAGATTAAATATGAAAACGCCAGCCAAAAGGTATCAAATTTTAGTTACGAAGATTTGTAGAAACGATGCAAAAATGGACTTCTTGATGAAATGCAGAAAATGAAAAGTATTCCCCATGTCAATTTGGAGAATATGCTTACCACAAGGATGTGCCTCTCTACTTCCAAAGCTAAGGGCAGTATGCTTAAGAAAAGCCATCCGCTCCACACGATGCAGAAGATATTACCTGCTAAAAAAGCTGGTTGAGCTAAAAAATGAGTTATATGATTTGGGGCTACATATTTTAGAAGCAGCTAACAACCGGGTAATACACCTAGTAAATCAAGTTACGGAACAAATGCGGAAAAGGTATAAGAAAAAAATGGAATGGATTAAAACGCATCAGAAAAGTAGGTTATGACCGCAAGACAACATAACAATTATATGTTGGGATGGCATCATATCTTCAACCTGTGTTAAGGAAGCATGCAAGTTTGGCCCTAAATACATCCCACAACCCAAACTCACACACGAAAAGATCATGCCAGACATTGAGCAAGCAATAGAAGGGCTCAGTAAGATAAAGAAGGAAATGCTTAGATGGGAGATTGTAGATGTATGCTATATTTTGTATATATTAATATATTAATTTAAGTTTAGTTTAGTTTCTTCCCTCTATCCTTTGCCCCTTTGTTCCATCTCTTTCTAGAACTTTCCTATTTTAATCCCTGTCTCTTGGGTGGGATGACCAGTTCCAGGAATGGAAAAAACAAAAAAGTTAGAATGACCCTTAGGACAATGATGAAAAGACAAAGGGCATTCGAGGACAGAACGGCGAGGTGTACGGAAGTGGAGAATGAGCACTCCGGGTCGCTTAAGCAATGAACGGAGATACTGAAACGAAGTTAAGAAAAAGGTTCTCGTCCGGCGACAATGAAAAAGGAATTGAGAAAAGAAAATATAAATTATAGAGGAAGACGACGACGAGTCGAATTAGAAAAAGTCATCGTGTGACATCCCACCCGACAGCACAATCAGTTCGAACACATCAACCAAAATCCCGGGTATTATTTCCCTATCGTATGTATTCTTCCTTCATCCTTCTACTTTTATTCTTCTCTTTAACTAGTATTAAGTTAGTATATAGGATTAGTTTTAAGGTCGGACCCTATTTGTTATCGCGGTCGGAAACGTTACCGTACGTTTTAATCTAAGTATTGTTATAGTAGTAATCTCACACCATCGTGTTGTATTGTGACGTTGGAATCCATAATAAATATAATTTTTATATGCAAAATAGTTTCATTGTATAACATAATTTTGCCCTCATCACTCACAAAATTACACTTAAAATCAAACATGAAAAAAGAAAAGAGATAGCAACCAAATATGATTAAATATAAAAAAATAGCTGAAAGTTAATAACTTAGTACTTACAAGAGCCGACAAATCAAAGGATGTAGTAATCATGAAAAGAAATACATATGACGAACTGTTGTTAAAATACATAAATGAAACACAATGCATTATTGCGCACCCACGTGCTATGGAGAGGCTGCAAACAAGAATCAAACAATTTGCTAACACATCCCTTGCGAAAGAACTGGGTATGACGAAAATAGTAGTCACCTCACCATCAGTGCCTCGGCTCTTCGGATTTGTCAACACACACAAAACCGAAAAAAGTATTAGGCCAGTCGTAGATAAAGAATGTTCACCTACAGTAATATTAGAAACATTAGTCAAAGGCTTCATTAAAACACACTTGCCCATGCACAAATACAGCATAAAACATCCACTATAGCTGCTCCATAAAATGAAAAATATGAAATCACAAGAAGGAAGATATATGACAGTACTAGATTTTAGAATGTGGCATTAAACTGAAGAATTGCTGTATAAAGAGTTTTGTGGCTCCTGGTTTCGTGTGCTTTTTCGTATGTTATTCTCGAAATACCATTTTAGTTTACACATCCGTGGAAAGAGCTCTTCAGCCCGATTCATATGGTATATTAATTATATAATTTTCTTAATTAGGGTGGGAGCTAAAGGATTTTAAATTTTGCAATTTTCAGTAGACTCTTGCGGGAGGGGGATAAATCGGAAGGGACGCGGATTTGGGGGCTATATTTACTATATCATTTTGTATTAGATGTGTAAATTTGGGGTAGATCGGTGTAATTTTAACAGTGATATAAGTGTTTTATTCTATAGCATTACCAGTTATGGAAATTTTCAAAAGTAACGAACTTTTAACGGTTTTTTTTTGTTTGTTCATTTAATTTAAATAATAAAGCTTTAGTTAAATATTTATTGATCTCATTATATAAATATTTTAGATTTTAAGGATTTTGGGTTTTTTTTTTCGGGGAAAGAATTCTTTTTCGGGATTTTAGTATTATATTTCAGTTCTCGGGTCATAGCTTGTAGGGTTCTTTGGTTTTTGTTTTGGTTTGTCTTTTATTCTTTGGTTTTCTCGGGCTCGAGCTCTTTTCACTGGGTTATTGTTTGAGGTGCTCATTGACAGTATGGACAATATCAGGAGAGAAATGAAATGTAACGATCGCAGGGTTGTTTTAGCTCCCTTTGATGACGTTGACATCAATTCTTCGCAGACACGAATTATTTTGGCTGAAACACAAAACGACTGGGGGAGCCAGCTGAGGAGGAAATGATTAGGGACAGTGAATTCTTACTTGGTCGTGTACTTGACCTCTGTCAGGGGAACACTAACTCAAGTATCAAAGTCAACCAAAGATTGGAATTAAGGAAATGTGCAAGAAAATTATATGGTTATCTGCACGAAATGTATGGAATAATTAAAGAAATCAGGAAAAATAAAAGAGGACCCACAGAGACACAAATGCCTAATATCTCACAGAAAACTTATGCGGAAATAGTGAAAATACTAATAACTCAAGTTCTACAACCAAAATAATATCAAAATCTCTCTCATCTAAGATTAACAATGAGGGCACAGGTGGAACACATGCTGTTCTCGTTTATCCTTCTCAAGGGGCTCAAGAAGAGCACACTGACATAAATAACATTGTGAATACGATTATGACAGAGGTAAACCCAGCTAATATTGGCTTAAAAGTTAAAGGAGTCAGGAAGATAAGGAATGAAGGAGCTTGCTTTAGGGTTGGTAGCTACAAAGACGGAGAGAAATTATTGAAAGCAATCGAAAAGATTCCATCCACTAAAGAAAAAATTAGATGCCACATAGCTGAAGGACGGAAACCACGAATAATTCTTCTTAATGTCCCAGAATCTGTTGAAAATGACAGTCTTTTAGAAATGGTATACAATCAAAACGGCATTTGGGGAGAACTCAGTAAGGAAGAATTTTTAGAAACATGTAGAATCAGCACTATAATTACTAGAGGAAATATAAGAGAAAATTGTCATCATGTGGTAATATCAGTCTCACCCTATATTAGAAATTTACTAATCAAACACAGATATCTTTCATTGGCATGGGCAAACATTAAACTAGATGACTTTATACCAATTATTAGGTGCTTTCAATGCGCCGGCTTCAACCATATGGCAAAGGACTGTACCGAGAAAGCCCACTGCAGTCATTGCACGAAAGAACATAAATTCAATGAATGCAATGAAAAACAAAAAACACCATGTTGCATTAATTGCATAAAGTATAATAGAGAGCAACCTGCAACAAAAAAAGTCCCGACAAATCATAATGCGTATAACAAAATATGTTTTACATTACAAAAATTGAAAGCTCAGAAAATTAAACAAACAGACTATGGGATCTAATGCTACTGGTAATCTAACAGGGACACCATATTTACACAGTGTACAAGGGACTACAAATCAAAATGCTGATATCACTATTATTCAAATTAATGTGGAGAAATGTAAAGCAGCCTCTTCCCTTCTGATTAAGTGTCACAGAAAAGAAAGCGGATGTGATAATTATACAGGAGCCGTATACTTTAGACGGTGGCATTGTTCGGTTTGGTAACTGGAAAACATTCCCTCCCAAAGGCCTTTTCACGACACCGAAAACGGGGATTCTAGCTCCAAATAAAGACTTAAACATGAACTTCTGCCCTTTACTCAGTTTGGATTATATTACCACGGTCCAGATTTCTCACAAGAATAAAATATTGTATATTACTTCGGTGTACAGCTCGCCAAATGCAGATATACAGGATCTTCTGATTAAATTAGACGACATCAGCAAACATATTAAGAATTCGCCCTGGATTATAGCCGGTGACTGCAATGCGAAGTCGCCATTGTGGTTTAGCCCTATTGAAGATGTACGGGGCAGGAAACTCATAGACTTCTTATCCAGCCACAACATGGTTTCTTGCAATACCAGTAATTTACCAACTTTCTTTACGCACAGAGGAGAAAGTTGGGTGGACATTTGTGCTGCAAACAGTTACGCTCTTAAATATATTGATAAATGCGAAACTGTAGAAGATATAACAGCCAGTGACCATAGATACATTATTTGGAAGCTCATTAACACTCCGGCACTAAAGACTGACAACAGCCTTAAAGGTTTTACAGACTGGAATACTTTCAAAATATACTTTAGCACTTTTTGGGCCTCCAAACAGATATACAACATGGACGTGGTCTCATTAGCCGAGCATCTTAACTACTGTATTATTGAATCTTACCATCTTTCCACACATTATAACAGATTACTAGGAATAACGCTCATTGGTGGAATAACGATCTTTCGGATCTTAGAAGGAAAACACGTAAGCTTCAAAAGAAATATCGGACAGAGACTGACCCGGAGGAAAAATCTGTGAAGAAAAGAGAATACTTACAATGTTTTAATAATTATAAGACAAACATAAATAAAGCCCGGAGCCAAGCTTGGCATAAGTTCTGCACGCTAGCTAGCAAAACAAACGTGTGGAGTGAACCCTACTACGTAGTGTGTAAAAAGAGAACAA
>NW_019385319.1:16987-57566 GCF_000671375.1 Centruroides sculpturatus | reverse complement strand
TTTTTGGGAGTTTTTCCTGTAAAACACAAAAAAACAATGTTAGGTAAATGAGGTTTAGATTAGCATATAATATAGGTAATAACAAGAAAATAAAAAAAAATTATCAGAAAATAACGTAATACAATCGAGTATTTGCAGTAACTAGTTCAGACGTGTGTAGAAAACCTACTTCCCCTTAGGCTGTTGTTGGGAACAACCCGCGAAAGCTTACAATCAGCTGTTTTCAAGGTCGTCCAGATGTTTATCTGTACTGAAGCTTGTATCGAGTGTCTCTTTGCCAGTATTGTGTTACATAAAAAATAATAAGTTTCTAAATAATACATTATAAAATAAATGAAGATTTATACTAAAATTATTTATAAATTTATTTTATAAAATGGTGTATTATAAAATATTATGATTTTTTGTTAGAGCTTATTGTAAAGCTTTTTATGTCAACATATAAGGCTAGAAACATATAAGTATTACTGTAATATAAAGAATTTTTTTTGTATTTGTGTAAAGATATTCATATAAATAAGCTTTTATAATAAAAGTTCTTTGGCACTCCTGCATGTAATTGTCAAATCCCAGAAGAAAAAATAAAATAACAGGATTGTCTAGAGTAAATTTTTTTATGTTTATATATCGATTGTTTCGTACAGATTGTTGAATATATTCTTGCAGTTACTATTTTTTTTTTATTTTTATCTAAAATCATTTGATCTAATTTTATCTATAAAACACAAATTTACAATAATATTTACATGTATTATTGCAAATTTGTGTTATTTGAATTATTGTAAATTTATTTTCGAATAAAGCATAGAATAAAAAAAAATCAATAAGTTTTATTTTCTGATTTTATAATGTAAAGTAATTTGATGTGTTCTGTACTAAACAAACTGCACTTTTCTAGAGCCTCAGGGTGTAAAATGTCTTTGTTTACAATATACTATTTCTCTCTTCGTAAAAAACTCCAGGGGGTAGTGTGGGTCAAGCAATGTGGGACAAATAAAATCTTTTTCTGATAATAAGGTAATGAAAAATGTTCATATACAGAATTTTTATAAAAACTCTGCATTCTTCTATCAAAAACACGATGTTTTGCAGGAAAAGCACTTTTACGGATGCAAGTATTTTTTCAAATGTGGTATCTCCTTTCAAATTCGCGCTACATTCACTCTGTTTTTTGTTTTCTAGCAAAGTCATATTACAGTTTACCGTAGTTTTGTATTTTGTTTATCACGAATTTGAAATTATAATAAAATTTGAAATTTCCGAACAAAACAGAAAATAATATATTTATTTATATAAATTCGCTAAAAATATCGTAGATTTATTAGTCACACACATCCTTTGTTCGAAAACAAAACAAACCACAGCCTTTTAGCTACAGCAAGTAAGAAGATATTGCCATTATTTACACTACTTCTCTAATTACTCTCCCAGCAGGGAGTGGATGAGTCATCTGAGGGTCGAAGTCCACACAAGTTTTCTTAGCGATAATGTATAAGAAACATTATTTTTATATTATTTCGACGATTTTTACAATAATCGACTATACTACGCAATTTCGCATGCAATTCTTTACATATTTTCTCATATTATGTAACAGCGAGGAGAAGGGTTCACTTTCCCAAATAACTTATAACTTCACAGTTCTAAAATAATGTTTACTAACCTAAATACTAAGAATAAATTTGTGAACCGCCAGGGAAGTCGGGGACGGTCTCACTTGTCAAGATGCTATGTTACGATAGTCATCCCTAGTGTCGGGACTTCTGCTCTATGTCGGTCGAGTGGAGGGAGAGTAATCGGGGTCGACGATAAGGCGTAGACCGTATACGAGTAAAGGAGTATACCATTTACAAATAAAACAAGAATTTATTCAAATAGACAAGATTGACAAAAACTACAAACACTAATCTCGACGCTAAAACGCCTAAGAGCTAGAGAGAAAGAGAGTTTACACGGATTTTCATACCTCTTTGTAGGTTTCCATGACGATTCGAGTTCAATAATATTACATACATCTTATAAATGGGTTTTTAGGGTAATCCAAATTGGCACAATTATAAAAGTTCGCGACTAATCAGCTACAAACATATACAAACGATCATAAATAATTATGTAAAGTTTCTTTTTCCTGTCTTTCAATGTTCGTTGTTTGCACGTGGTCCTTCCTTCTTGTCCTTCTAGAAGCCTGTCACAAAAGTATTCGATGTGGGAGGTTCGGAATTTATGGCGGGTTCGGAGATTCAACTCGACGATATCCGATGTCGTCACGTGATCAGTTGTTATAGGAGATAAAGGTTATAGGTGTTCCCGGGACCAAAATAAATGACGACATTTGGATAAACAGAATTTTTATAAAAACTCTGCATTCCTCTATNATTTTGTTTGTACAAAATAAAAAAATAATTTTTAACGATACAATAGTCTTCGTTAGGCTTAACAACGACGAAAATTCAACGCGAAGCGACACGCAACGGAGAAAAATTTCAATACGGGATAAATTAATATATTTTTCGCACATAATCGGTTATCCGAAAAATAAGTTATCCGAACAACCCCAGTCCCCGATTCATTCGGATAAACGACACTCTACTGTAATAGATAATAAAATAAAGTTTTATAGTAAAACTTTTTAGAAGTTTATTTTATAAATTATTCTGATTTTTTTTGTGGGTTTTTGCGTAAAATATGTCATTCATATTATAACGAATATTTTAGTAAAAGAAAATATGCTATTCATATTTCTATAAATGTATTTAGTTATATATTACGTATATTTACCTATATACCTATTTACAAGTTTGTTTCAAGAATTTATGACTCTATTTCCTTTGAATAATTGTACAATATCTCATTCTGAGTCTTGCTCTTGTTGTGTGAAGTCGTGCTTCAGTTTTGTGCGTGAAAATTCGTTCGCTTTGGATATCTGTCAGCCAGTTGTTCTGCATTATCCAGTAAGTTTATGATAATTCTATTTATTCCGGAGATTATTATCTAATTTTTAGCGCGTAATAAGTAAAAAGTAAGACGGGTTTTTAGAATAATCCTTTCCCAAATCGCTTGGCTTCCCGACCGCACTTTGATCACGTGGCGTCTCACAGACACCATTTTTTTTTTCATAAAATTGTAAAGTTATTGGCTTCGCTTATGGGCACAAGTATAATAGTTCGCGACTAACGGACGGTATTCGATGTGGGAGGTTCGGAATTTACGGTGGGTTCGGAGATTCAACTGAAAAGTATCCGATGTCGTCGGTCCCCCGATTTTGTGAAGAGACTCCCCCGAGAGTGGGAAGGAAGCATGTTTTATAGCTTTTTGCTAGTAAAATCGGTCACGTGATCGGTTGTTATAGGAGATAAAGGTTATAGGTGTTCCCGGGACCTAAAACAAATGACGAAATTTGGATGCTAAGTATAAACTTTTGTGCAAGTGGAGCTGCAAGCTGTATGATGATAATAGGATGTTGATAGTTATGGAACGAGAGTCTCAAATTTTCCCAGCATTTTTTTCAATCCGTTATAAAGTAAAATAATTATATTTTTACTAAAGTAAAAGAAGAAAAATAATTATATTTTTAGAATAATAAAATTTCGGGTCTGACAATTCTAAACAAAACAAGCTGCAGCTGTCTATCCAGAGCGGGGGAGAAGTTCTTGCTATAATTCACACTATGTCTCAAATTACTTAGCTGGGAGAGGAGTCGATTGTTATTGTGAAGGGACGAGTCAAAGTTTATCAATGTATATTTGTGCTTTACATAGTGAATATTTGACGCTTTTCGTATATTTTTTCCACACTTTTTACAATAATGCACTATAATAAGCGATTAGATAATTTTTTCCTACGATTACGCAATATTCGGTAGAAATAAGTTTCCCGGTTAATTTTTCAGCTGAAAGCTTTTGTTCAGAAATCTTCTTGTCTAAGTAAAGTCAAATAACATGAAAACTAGTAAAAATACGCTCTAAAATAAAGATTATACCTAATTTTTTACGTTTGTTTACATTCTGACTTTGATCACGTGGAGTGGTTATTCGCGGGAAAATCCAGACCAGAAAGTTTTGAAAAAACTCTCATTCGTTGAAGTTGATTCTGTCATAATATAAATTGCCAATTAGAGCGTAATAGGCGTAGAAACAAAGATTTTAATGCCAGCAAGAACATCTCCCATAAACTTACTGTAAAAAAGTGGAGTTTCCCAAAAATATTTATTGCTAGATAGTTTTAAAAACATATATACATGTTTAAATATTGTAGAATTGTATAATTTAATGTCAAAAACGTTAAATTAGTTCATTGGAGCTAAAAAAAAGATTTAAAAAGCGAATTTATTCTGATTGTTTACATTTTACTTCGAAGGTTGGAGGCGGGACTTTTCGCAACAATTTTTCCTTTCACAAGTCTGTGATTAGTTACAGTAATGTCAACAAAGACAGAAGATACCCAATAAAAGTTTAGAAGGAGTTTCCCTTCAATTGTTTTCAACCAACCGTGTGGGTTTACTGTAAATAATAGGGGAGTGAGTGTATTATCCGAAACATTTATGGCCCGGGGGTGGTAACAAAGCCCTTATTGGCTTAAGAAAAGTCAATCGACCTACAGAAGAGCGAATCGAAGCTGCGATCGCTGGAAAAGTTTAATATAACGCAAAATAATCAAATTTTTTCATTATTTCTTTACACTTGAAATTTTCGACAAGTAGCGAAAATGAAAACAAATAACTAAGAAAATGACAAATAACTAAGAAAATGAAAATGTTACATATATATGTTTTAGATCAAAAAAGGAAAACAGCACCTTTGTAAACACACGTGAATGATTTTACCATTTATTTACATATTCTTTATAAAAGACAGACAGACAAAAATGAGAATTTATAGATGTACAAGTGTTTAAAATTTCAGCTCAAAAACAAACCTGAAATAAAAACAAAATATTGAAAGATAATAATTTATAGTAAAAAAGATGCACGCGATGGACTCGATGGACGATACTGATTATTGCGAGCGTGTTTTTTATCCGAATTTTTTCTACCTGACGTTTGTGAAACGCCGGCACTTTACGCCTTTTTTTGCGAGTAAACTCGGCGCGCACTGAATATGTTATTTATTGCATTTTTCGCAGTTCCAAAAAATTAGAAAACTTGAATATGTTGAAATGTTTTGAAAAATTTCGGAAAAAATGCTGGTAAAAAAACTGTCACCGGGCGTCTCACACATGCCATGCAATTTGGGAAGTGATTTATTTGTCTTATTTCTACACTCCATTGACAAACTTTTCTCCTATTGTTGGAGTCAAGTTTTCCGTTTTATCTTAGCAAGTAAGTTTATAATTTTATGTATTCTGGAGAATAATCTGTAATTTTTTGCGTATAACAAAACAATAAGACAGTTTTTAGAATATATTGCTTATTTGTAGACTTCATCGACAGTTTTTACTGTTTCGCTGAGTTTTCAATCTTATCTTAGCAAGTAAGTTTATAATTTTATGTATTCTGGAGAATAATCTGTAATTTTTAGCGTATAACAAAACAATAAGACAGTTTTTAGAATATATTCCTTATTTGTAGAATGTCTGATAGCGAGGACAGCTATATGGCGATCTCGGAGAGTGGATCCGAGTCCTACATCCCATCCATCGACGACTCTAGCAGCTCGGACGACTAGGGAAGAGATGCTGCTAGGTCGTGGTGTGCTGCTGACACCAGTACATTTCCTAATCCTCCTCCACGCTTTCCATTCACTGGAACTCCTGGGTGTCGGTTTTCTAAAATTCACATAACTGAACCTTTAGATTACTTTAATTTATATTTCGATAACGAATTAATGAACGAAATCACTACTGAAACGAACAGATACGCCCTATCAAAACCGCAGACATCCAGGAGCCGGTGGAATCCTGTTTCCGTGGAGGAAATGTTTATGTTTTTGAGTGTTATCTTACTGCAAGGAATAATTCATAAACCGGATGAGAGAATGCATTGGACCACAAACGAAACACTTGAGACTCCAATTTTTCGAAGAATAATGGCAAGAAATCGTTTTTTGGAAATAAAACAAAATTTGCATTTTAGTAATAATGAAAATTATAATCCGCGAACTCATCCAAACCCTAAACTGAATAAAATTTGGCCAGTAGTTCAAAATTTATGTTCAAAATTTTCGCGTCTGTATGTCCCAGAAAGGGATATAGTGGTGGATGAGAGTTTGATGCTGTTCAAAGGACGTCTTTCGTGGAGACAATACATGCCTCTCAAACGGTCTCGTTTCGGTGTGAAATTTTACATGTTATGCGAGTCCGCATCTGGCTACTTATATAATTTCATAATTTATACCGGAAAAGATACAGTTTTCAATCAAAAATATAAAGATATGCCTATTACATCAAGAATTGTCTTATCATTAGCGGACTCGTTGTTAGGCAAGGGCTATTGTCTAACAACAGATAATTTTTATTCTTCCCCACATTTAGCTGATTATCTGGTTACGGTCCAAACAGATTTCTATGGAACTGTGAGGACGACCAGACAACAGATCCCAGCTGAGGTTAGAAATAAAAAATTGAAAAAGGGAGAAACAGTGGCGATGCAGAGGGGTAAAGTGATGGCTTTGAAGTGGCAAGACAAAAGAGCCGTCACTTTACTCTCTACGGTCCACAATCCATCAATGGTAAGAAAACAAACTCATGCCGGTAAAATAGTTGTAAAGCCACAGGTTGTTGTCGACTATAACGACACAATGGGAGGTGTTGATGTATTAGATCAGCATCTTCGAGATTATCCAGTGGCGAGAAAAAGAGGGAAGAAATTTTACAAAAAAGTATTTTTCCATCTACTAGATATTTGTACTTTTAATGCTTTTGTTTTATATAAAAAAAATGGTGGCGTACTAAGTCATCTAGACTTTAGAATTAACATTATTGAAACAATTATACAAAAGTATCACACCGAAACGAGGGTTACAAAACATGGTCAGCCGAGAACTTCAGGTCCGAGAATTCCAGGTCCACTTAGACTTACGGAAAGACATTTCCCGGACCTTCTTCCGGAGACCGACAAAAAAAAGGCTCCCACTAGACGCTGTGCCGTATGCAAAACTAAGCATGACGGTGCAGGCAAAAGAATAAGAAAGGAAACGCGATATTATTGCAAAGATTGCGATGTGCCATTGTGTGCAGCACCCTGTTTCCGAATATATCACACAATGGAAAAATTTTAAAAAAGGGTTATTCTTATTTTATTCTTATATTATTATTCTTATTTTTTTACATAAGAATTTCACGTAAAACTTTTACATTAATATTTAATCGTTATGTTAAAATATTTTTTGCTTCCTTTCTTATTTTTAACTGTAAATAATTTATAAATATTTTTATTAATAATTACGTACATTTAATTTTTATTAATTTTTTATAGTATTTATTTATGTGATAATTTATTACTTTATACCAGATTATTATATTTCAATAGTATAAATAATATTGTATTTTATGATTGTAATCATTTTATAAATGTTTTTGAATCAATAAATTTATTTTCATTTTATGTTTTGTCATGTTTTTCTTTTTGTATTATTTTTAAAGCTAACCGACGAATGGCAGCTTTCCTGCACGTTAGCGTAGCACGCGGAAAAGCCACCATCGCAGGCTGCAGGTAGCCCCTGTAAAGTTGGCTATCCAGAGGAAAAGCTGCCATATAGGAACCAATTTTTGCGAAATTTGAAAAATCGAAAAAACCACTTTTTTCAATTGAAATGAAGAATTTTTTTTGTAATAAAAAAGAACGGGCATTCCAAAAAGACCCTTTTTTATTGAAACAGTCGTTAAGGGGTTAAGAGTTATTTAACAGAGAGAACTGCAGGAGTATACCATCAAAGAGGAAATGTCATACGCTCTATTTTTAGAGGTTGCCCACAGGGGTCAAGGTCGGGCCCTGGGCTTTGGAACATTGTTTGCAACGACCTCCTTAAATTGAACGAACATAACGAAGATAATTGGAGACTACAAAGCTACGCGGATGACACTGTGCTCATGATTTCACATAGGTATGGAAAAAGACTACAAGAGAAAGCAAACATGATACTGCATAAAATATACAATTGGAGCAAACAGAATAAACTTGACATCAATTATGATAAGTGTGAGAATATGGTTCTCTCAAAAGGAAAACAACTTCAAAAGGCTTTCAAAATAACCATTAATGGAAATAGGATTAAAAATGTTAACGTGATGAAATATTTAGGAGTAATGATTGATTGTAGCTTAACCTGGACTAAACATTTAGATTACATCGCAAGTAAAATAAGCAAAACAATGAATGCCATGTTAAGTATTGCTCACAAGGAGTGGGGCCTCAGTGGGAAAGCAATTACAATGCTAAATAAAGCATGCATCGAACCAGCTATTTTATATGGTGCTCCGTTTTGGGGCGAAAAAATTGACAATATTAACTTCAAACGTAAGATTCAATCCATACAACGACCGATACTCATCAGAATGTGTAGAGCATATAGGACAACGTCCAACGCGGCATTGCAAGTATTAGCAGGGTGTACTCCATTATACCTGAAAGTTAAAATGCTAACATGGACATGGACATTCAACAATATACAGATTACAAAAGAAGGCCTCAACAATCTTACGAAGTATGCGGATATCGGTTGCCTCCCTAATCTGGATTATAATTTTTTACAGACCTTTGTCAATAATGGAATAATCAAAGAGAAATCTAAATACGTTCACCCAACAAATAACTACAAGGCTGACATCACTGATATTAATGCAGAACCATACCCTACTAACTTTATCTTTACGGATGGTTCCAAAAACAACAGAAATGTAGGAGCATCTTTTATTCATTTTAAACATGGCAATGCAAACTTCAAACATGAAGCCGGCTTTAAACTAGCCAGCTATTGCTCTGTTCCTGATGCCGAATTGTACGCTATATTTCAAGCTATCTCTTACATTTACACATTGAAAGACTACAAAGGACATCTACGTATATGTACGGATAGCCAAACCTCACTTCGTCGTATCAACAGTGACTATTTTGATTGCGATATGATAAATAACATCCGGAATAAGTTGAAGAATATACACAACTATAAAATCAGCTTCGCTTGGGTTAAAGGCCACAGCGGGGTGCAGGGAAATGAAGAAGCAGATAGACTAGCGAAAAAGCATGCTAATGAGAATGGTGAGATCATCTATACTGCTCTTACCAAGAAAAACATCAAGGATCTGATTCAACAAACTGCCCTTCAGCTGTGGCAAGTGGATTGGGAAAATGGTGATACAGGAAGAATCACCTTTAAATTTTTCCCATGTATTCAACAGCGCCTTGCCATGAAACATTTGAATATTGGTTACATCATGACACAGACATTCACCGGACATGGGAATCTGAAGCACTACCTTCATCGATTCGGTCTTTCCGACGAAGAAACATGCAGTTGCGATGGTGCATCGGTCCAAGATGTCGATCACTTGATCTTCTACTGCAGCAACTATAACAGAGAAAGAAGCTCTTTAATTCAACAAACATTGCAACACGGGTTCAATTGGCCATGCGAACTACACCATCTCGTAACTGAAAAAGAACTCTTTTATGAACTTCAAACTTTTATTAAGAAGACTAAAGCGCTTGAGACGAACTTTAAAAGAACACATTAGTGTTCTTGTCTCTACACCCTCTATCGATCTACTTGGTTCAGTTGCCCCTACATTTGTTTCTAATTATTTTGTACTAGACGGCGAAAAGCCGTATTTGTTATAACCTTTTCGATATATAGTTTAAGTTAATTTATTGTAATACTTTACTTTCGGTGATAACTGTAAGATTCAGATTTCATCAATGTATAATTTATGTTTTTTGATGGCGAGAAGCCATATTTGATTAATACATTAATTAATGTTGTCTAATTACTATTGTATTTTCGATTAGTAAATTTGATCATTCTATGTGTAATCATTTTTCCTTAAAATATTTTGTTAAAAGTTTATTTATCGTCTGTATTCTGACAGGCAAGAACTGTATTTGTTCAAAATATTGATTTGATTTATGTTCTTCTGTTTTTTCGGTTAAAATTGTTTTCAAACTACGTGTAATCAAACTGTCTTCAATTGTACATACTGTAAATATTGCAATTATTATCTGTATCTGATGGCCAGGAGCCATATCTGTATGTTTCATTTGATTCTTAATAAAACAGGCTGGGCGCCCATGAAACTTTCCCTTTTCATCCCCTTTCCTATCTCGCTTTACTCTTTCCCCATCGCCTCTTCCCTTAACTACCTTTCCTTTACTCTTCTTCACACTCGGGCAATACCAATGAGTAGTCCCGAGTCTTCATCCCCTTTATGAAAATGTAAAATGTAGTACTAGATTTTAAAGCATTATATCCATCCATCAAACTAGAGCCTTGTTTCAGCCACTTAAGAGATTTTTTTATTAAAACAAAATTAAAAATACAGAAAAGAAAAGAAAACAGATACTAGAGCTGACGCATCTAACCACATATTCGTTGATATTTAACTTTAATTAAAGGAGTCACATATGCGCAGCAGAAGGACAAGCAGTGGGAAGTCCAGTAGCAGGTGCATTATGTGAAATGGTTTTAAGAACATTAGAGAACACCATCATACCAAAATATGCAACGCAAATAATATTATACGCACGGTATGTAGACGATGTTTTTATTATATGAAAATTAAAACCAAAGTTACAACAATTTATAAAAGACATCAACAACAACAATTTTCGCCCAGAGATTGAGCTGGAACAAGCAAATGATAAAATTATACATTTTTTGGATTTATCAATACAATTAGACAACAGAGGAGATATAATTACAAAGGTCTACAGAAAGCCTACATACAACCCATTGTTTATACCGTGGAATTTATACGTTGCTGGGTCGTGTGAACTTGCAGCATTCCAGCGCTCACAGCAAGAGCACACACTCACTGTAGCAAAATGCAATATATCAAAACCTAGCAAAGCAATTTAGGGTTAATACTAAGGCTCTAATCAGCAAAACAAAAACAGGCATCAGCAAGCTGAATATAAGAAATAAAATAGAAGAGTATACACTGATGGAATACAGGGGCCCGCTAAATAATGTCTACAAAAGAATTGGAGCAGCAACAAACAAAAAATAATTTACAAAAGGAATCCAACAGTTTATCAAATCTTAAGAGCAGACAAAGATGAAGTATACCGAAACCTTCTTCCTGAAGTATATAAAATTCCAACAACAGATAAAAGGCTGCAGAAAAAGCTGTTTTACATTGGAGCTACAGGGGGATCACTCAAAGAAAGACTGATGGAGCACAAAAGTAACATAAGAAATGATCAGCCAGTCACAGTGCTAGCAACATATATTCTAGCAGACCCTTTATAAGTTATAGCAGAATGGATAAAGCAAAATTGATACAAAAAAGCACCTCAAATATGCAGAGGCTTGGCATATTTACAAAACCAGTCAAGAAGGACAAGCAATCAACTTTAGAAAAGCAAGTAAGATATCGGCAGCATAGAGATCAAGCATAATGTAATGTTTCAACAGGAAAGAACTGTAACAAAGTGGCAATAAATAGTGAGACGACATTTAGAAAAGCATGCATATTAAGTATGCAATCTAGCTACACATGCATTAATGTTTTGCTTTACTTTTATGGTTGTGTTTTTTTTTCATCTATGTATTTATTGATGTATCTGATCAGTTTTTATTTGTGCCCACTTATAACCAGAGCTTTGGAGCGGAGCTGGAGCTGGGAGCATGGAGCAGGTGGAGCAATGGATTTTTACTCAGAGCAGGAGCGGAGTCGGAGCACAGAAATTTGTAGTGCTCCACTGCTCCGATATATATATATATTTATTTAATATTTGAGACAGTGAAAATGGAAGTGGCATAAGTTGTAATATCACAAATGTCTCATATGAAAGGTGGGAACTTTTCTCTCCAGTCTACACTATCCCCTTACCAAGCTATTCCTTCCCCTTTGTGATCCCCCAGTTCTCTGAATTCTTGGTGATTGCAGATGTGGAGTTAAAGCTAGATGCTGCAGCTTGTGGAAATAAGAAATTTTCTTGCCATCAATGTACAATTTTGGTATTAAGAAAACAAGAAAACTGAAATAAAAACATTGGATATTGTCGATACTGAAGGAAGACAACTCTATATGTAAAAAATCAAATTAAAGAAACTTTGAACAAATTTGAAATCAATGAAACACAAGCATTAAGTGTAGATAATGCAGCGAACATGACACGTGCTGTAAATAAACTTGGCGATCATGAAAATATTTTCCAGGATAAAGATGAAAAAACTGAAGACATTGAAGAAATGAATGTAGACATTTCACCACATTGGGTTAAAAATCCTTCCCTAATATTGCCAGCGTGGACTAATGATAATACAAAAATTCATCTAATGAGGTATGGTATTCACACTCTTCAACTAGCCATTTGGGATGGATTAAAGAATGAATGAATAACAAAAATATTAAGGAAAATTTGACAGGTTGTGGTAAAATTAATAAACACCAACAATTCATAATGTTTTGCTGAAAATGTATGGTAAAACTCAATTCCTAGATACAGTAACAAGATGTTTATGAAAGAATGGTGTAAACTAGAAAAATGTATGGAAGAATTTGAAAGACATGTTTCGTTAGGAATTCTGTATCCCATTAAAAAGCAGAAAGAAGAGCTTATTCAAAACATGCATTTTCTTGCTGGAGTGTATGTTGATTCTAGATATAGAATCTTATGAAGTGTGGCAGAAAAACTAAAAGCAAGAGAAGGTCTTTCAGACATCCAATAGTGAATCAAAAGGCAAACACTAATTGATTTGGCTGAAAAGCAAGCAATTGTTGAACTGTCACAGCACAACCAGTGATATGATAAATATAGATTCAGAAGAAGATCAAAAATACAGATGAAAAACAATTGGATAGAAGAGAAAACAGTCATCGAATTTCCACTATACATAATAAAGATGACAACGAAATAGACAAACACGTTGAGAAAGACTGCAATGCAATAGAGGATGTGGGGAGATTAAAGGTGAATGTATTCAAAGCCATTGACCATTATCCGGAGCACATCAGAAAAGCCTGCAGAGTTGCTTCAAAGATGCGAATTTCTCAAGCAAGTGTTGAGCATCTATTTTCTGGATTAAAATTGCTTTTAAGTGATAATAGGTAATGAAGGATGATCTGCTATCTGCCATTTTATTTATTGAAATCAACGAGGTTGTATGTTAATTTTTTTAATAATAAATTAGTTGTAAATAAACAAGTTTTTTTTATATGTACTTATACATCAAAGAAAAAATTAATGTAATTACTATAAGAATATTTTAACTGGAGCATGGAGTGGAGCATGGAGCGGAGCACGAAGCGGAGCTGGAGCAAATACTTTGATGCCGAAGCAGAGCAACTCAAAAAAATGGTCGCTCCAAAGCCCTGCTTATAACGGTAACCCAATGGCACGAGATTATGTACTAAAAGGTTTTTAAAAAGCGTTCCAAAACGCATTTATCGTTAATACAAATCAGTCAGCATTCAATTTTCGTTTGTTCTTGATAAAGGTCATTAAAGATGACCGAAAACGTTTGAAATTGATAATAAATTTGGCTGCAATTTATAAGGTTTTTGAGTAGTATATCCTTAATAATAATACATACAACAATAAAAGATATGCAATAAAGATTTTAGTTAAACTGTTTAAGAAGATCTTTATCACAAAAGAAGAGTTTGTTCACTTTGTATGATATGCTTTCCAATGTTCTAGTATAAATATATATTTTTCAAACATTAAAATTGTTTCTTTAAACATTGTTCGAAACATTGAATTCCGTTATTCTGCTTTTGCTCTGAAAACGAAAAGCATAGTCATCAGCGACCATCAAGGGGGGGGAAACTTTTCTAGTACAGAATTAAGAAAGATTTTAAAATGTTTTCATCTCAACTTTATCAAATTTTTCACAGAATACTAAATTATACTGATATGACATTAACTCACATGTCTCCCAACTCTTCATTGTCAGTTGTTGAGCAGATGCTGTTTCTATCAGAACATCTCCTGATCTCAATTTTTGTATCTTTTTGGGTTGTCAAATAGTTGATTAAAATAACTTCTGTATAAAGAAAAGAGGATATTTGGATAAAACTTTTTCTCCAGTTACATGCAGTATCAAATAGGCTAGCTGACTAGAATTGTTAAAATTGTTTGTAGTAGGTGACTGGTCTGTGCATGAATATTTTGTAATTTTTGCATCCATAGTTAATTAAAGCAAATTATTCAGCACCCAGTGACCCACCTACTATGGGATGCCATCACATGGGAGATTTCCAAAAACCATCGAACCAGTGTTTTCAAAAAGCTATATCCTCAGGACGTAGTCAAGAAGAGCATATCTTATCTGATATGAAAAGCCTGTCAAGCAGGGACATGTCGCACCAGTCTACATCGTTCAGTTGATTCCAAGCCGAGGTCCCAAAGGACTCAACGACCAGCTGATTGACTCGAATGGAACCTGATTATAGTCACCCATTTATCTGAAGCAGTGTGCTGAAGACACTATGTTGCCTCTCAATTACCAGAATACTCCTTTCTTGCACACGGGTATCCAAGCACTGCAAAACATGTGAATAACAAATTCCACGTCAATGGCAACAAAGAAAATGAAACAGGAAGAAAGTTTGATTCAAGAAACTGCTAGTAAAGAAGCATCATTTACTTCTACACTTCAAGAATTGGAGAGAGAATTAAAATTGTTGACTGAAGAGGAGCAAAGCCCAAAACGAGTACAAAACAATGTACCGTATCAACTAATAAAGGAATTTGATGGAAAATTTGCCATGTGTCTTTGGAATAAAACACAATACTAGTGTTTACTACGCCACAAAAAAATAAAGAAAATGAAACAAATAATGAATACAAATCAAACAGAGAAGGACAACACAAGACAGCAGTATGTTTGACTTGGGCCATGGGGCACCATTCCCCAAACAACTGCATAAGCAATTGCCCCATGCAGGGAACACATTGCCTAGAAACAAGTTGTAATCAATAATAGTGCTGCAATTTGAAACAACTGTGAACCAATAAGTTCTCACTTTCATCTGTCCGTCTGGCCATCCCCAGTCTTGAGACTGGAGTTAGATGACAATTTAAAAAGCCAAGAAGCAGGAGGTCCGAAGTAACTGTAGACAAACTTATGAAATTAAATTAATTTGAATTTCATTTAAAACATATAAAAAACCTTCTAATGTAAATAAAACAATCAGTTATTACTCATGTATCCCAGAAACTATAAAAAAGAATACATATATAACGGAATTAAAGAACTACCAGTAAAAAATGAATGCAAAACTGAATTAAACAAATTAGATTATAAATTTATTCTCAATAGTTATCCAAAAAAACTTTTAAAAAATTGGCATACACAATATTACAAAAATAGGTTTAATATAAAAAATAAAAAAGATAATAATTACAAAGCCTTCTCTTAAATTGCTGATATTTATGATAATTGCTCTAAATTTCTAAAAAAAAGGACAATATAGTTTTGGCCCCATCTTTGACCAATAAAATTCATAAAGATAGATTAGGAAAATACAAAATCAATGTTGATAAATTGGAAAAAAACTGAAATAGTTTATAAAATTAATTGTAACTGTCAAAATCCAAGAGATTACATAGGAGAAATGGGTTGGACTTTAGAATTATGGATTAAAGAACATGAAGCTGCCATACGGTTAAATTAAAGCATGATAATTCCCCTTGGTTTAACATCATCAAAAAAATTTTTTTTTTGTACAGTTCAACATCAAGAAAAGATACAAGGTGAGATAGATAAACTTCTAGTAGATAAACATTACCTAAAGGTACATCTTAAAGAGAACAGACAGTTAAGAACACTTTCTCTTCCAAAGTCTATCATTGAAAACATTCCAACACGCGATAGGAACTATATAAACCAAAAATTATTAAAATCTGCTATAAAATTTAAATGTATAAAAATTAGAAGATTAAAACGTGATCAACAAAAATATAACAAACAGAAAAAGAACGTTTATTTTGAAGGTAAAGGGGATAAAACATGGAATTCACACAGAAACAATGTTGATAAATATAAAATGAACAAACATAATAAATTGGTAAAAAAATTCAAGTATCCTTCTATGGAAGAGATATTAGAGTGGAAAAAATCTCTAGTGTTGAACAAAACACAAATTGAGATTCCTAATGATGTCCTAGAGACAATACAAAAAGGATTGGACTTTAACAAACCTAATGATTGGGAAGTCATAGATATAGTACCAGGTTTAAATCATATGTGTAATGAGTTAACAGAGGTAGATTCTAAAATTCTAAAAATTAACTTAAGTGATATAATTAAAAAATATACTATGAAAGAAAAAGGAAAAATGAAGATAAAGGATAAAAATTATTATAAATATAAAAACGATATAGAAAAACTGTATACATTTCTAAATGATAATAAGATAAATATTATAAGATAAATCTAAACAAGTTATTGTTGTGACTCAAGATTGGATAAAATTAAAAAAAAAACTAGAAATTGTAAAAGGGAATAAATTTAGAGAACTACCGATTAACCCCAAAGATATAATATATGAAGAATTAAAAAATAGAATTATAAAATTACAAAAACTTAAAAAAATTACCAAAAATGAAAAAGATTTTATCCTGTATGAGGATAATGACAGAACACCAAGACTAAATATACAACTTAAGTCCCATAAGAAAGATGAAAATGTAAGACCAATAATAGACTTTAAATTTGCTGTATTATATAATTTGGAATAAATTCTTGAAACAAAAGCTCAAAGATTACGAAAATTTGAAATATTCTATCAAAAACACAGATGACCTTCTAGATGATCTCAAACGAGTAAAAATAGAAAATACGTCAAAAATAGCCAGTCTAGATGTGACAGATATGTATCCATCAGTAAAATGGGAACTAATAGAGAACCAACTTATGAAAATAAATGTAGAACCTGAAATTATAGAACTGTTGGAATTCACATATAAGTAATTATTTTGAAACAGAAGGAAAATATTATACATAAAAGGATGGAATTAGTATGGGGTCGGTCATTGGACCAAAACTCGCAGAAATTATAATGATTGATATAGACGAAAGAATCAGAAATATACCTGATATAAAATAATATAAAAGATATGTCGATGATGTTTTAATTATATACAACAATACAGAAGTTAAAATTAAAGAAATAGAAGAAATAATAAATAATATAGACACAAAAATACAATTTAAAATCGAAGAAGAAAATAATGTTGACAATATTATACGGTACATAGATGTCGTAATCACAAGGAAAGAAAATAAGCTAGAATTTGAGCCTTATAAGAAACCATGTTCAATTGAAACTACAATAAGATATGACTCTAATATACCTATGTATATCAAAAAGAATGTTGTTCATATGAAATATACAAAAATACAAAATAGAACCAGTAACGAAATTATTAAAAATAAACATATAAATAATTTAAAGAAAAAATTCGACATAAACGGATACCCAATCAGATTAATTAATTAATAAATGGCAAAAAATAATAGATAATGCTACCAAAACAAAAGATAAAAAAACCAGAATAGTTGATGGAAAAACAAAAGTAAAATATTTAGGTTTTCCATACATAAAAAATATGTATGAGCAAACAGATACAGAAATGAAGAAAAATAATATGAAACTTACTCCAAAATATGGAAATCTATTCTCCAGATTGAAGGCTAAACAAAGTATGAAAAAACAAAAAATAAATAAAGAAGAAACGAAAAATATCGTATATAAAATACCATGTACATGTAAAAACAACAGTTTTTATATAGGCGAAACAAAACGCAAACTAAAAATAAGCGTTAAAGAACATATGTCCGATTTGAAGTATCACCGATTAAACTCAGTATTCTATGATCATTGTGTACTAAACGATTGCAACATAGATAAATCTAACATACAGATTCTACATAAAGAGAAGAAAACATATAACAGAAAATTTAAAGAGAGTGTTGAGATTATTAAAAATAAAAATAACAATTGTATAAATAAAAACTTAAGCATTAAAATTAGTGAGAACTGGATAAAAATATTGTAATTAAGTTGGTGACTATTGGATATAATTATGACGATAATCACCAAAGTTTAAAGTTCATGTATAAATAAATGATTGTAAAATCTGAAAATAATATAAGTTAATATTAATATAATAATTCCTGTTTAAACACGACTTTCCATTGTATACTGAAATTGTTTCAAAAATCAGCTCACTTATATATGTAAATTAGTAGACCAAATAGTGTCGTTGAGATAACTGTATGTGAGACTTGTTTTACGAAAAGCTACAACTGATAACGTGTGAATTTGATGTCTGTATATAAACTACAGGTAAAACAAATACTAATAATTGGTTTGTACACAACAATTTAATATAATAGTTTTAAATAAGTTCACTGATATATATGTAAATTAGCAGACCAAATAGTGTCGCTGGGATGACTGTGTGTGAAATGTGTCATAAAAAAAGTTACAACAGTTAGTGTGTGAATTTTGGTATGATATACGAATATAAATTACAGGTAAAACAAATATTGTTAAAAAATGTTTATAAATTTCAATTTATTTGAATTATTTGTATAAACTTAAAGAACGTCATATTCGAAAGCCCTGTCATCAAGCAGTCAGCTTTAAGTATTGTCAATCTGTTTATTGTTTACTTGATATATAGAATATGAAACTGTCCATCCTGTATGACATCTGTATGCTTGTGATATGTGCTTTTGAGGTATGTTTTTTTAAAAAGATTTTTTTTAAATGTTTTATCTACGGGATGTTTTACTCGCGTATTTATATGTATGATTTCTCATGTTTTATTTTAATGTTTAGTTGGCTGAAGAGGGGCTAATGCCCAAAACGTGACTTGTAAATAGTGTCCCAACTGAATAAAGTGGTGAATAATCTGCCAAGTGTTGAATAATGTCACCGTAGTGTGTCTATAAAAAAGCAAGGTAAACTACAACATGGTTTCATCAGAATCAAACATCAAAAATAGTAACTGCCAAATAGATGAAACTAATATTAAAATCTTACACTAAGAAAAATATATATAAATGCAAATTCAAAGAACATATAGAAATACAGTAGAGTCTCAAAAACTTGGCACTCGATAACCCGGCAGTCCAGATAACTCGGCCACACCCTGGCAGGGCAAAAAAATCCTTAGTTAATTAATTTTCATTATAGACAGCTTTATAAAGGATAAAAACTCTCATAAAGTATTTTTCTGAGGTCTGTCTTATCGGGTAAATTACTGTACACTGTATTCATTAATTATCATTTTCATGTAGTAAAGGCTCTATGCCTCCATAAAGAACGTACTTTTCCTTTGTTTAAGGGTATTTGGGCAGTTTATTCTCTGTTGTATTCTCAAGTAAACAATACATACAAGTACAGTACACTATTTTCTGAGGAAACACTCACTTATTTTTTTTAACCCCATTCCTGATAACCCAGCATTTTCACAAACTCGGCCACCCTTCGGTCCACATTAGGCCGAGTTTTCGAGACTCTACTGTAATAAATTATGATGGTAATAATTTAATAAATATTTCAAAAGGCATGCAAATTGACCAGCAATGGTACATGATAGAGGGTGCAACGACAAGTAAGTAATTTATATTGTAAGAATTATACATTGTCGTGAAAGAAAAATTATATTGTTTGTTGAACCTTAAGATTATACAACACATACTGCTGTGTTCTTTTAAAAATGGAATACTCTTAATGAAAAGAAAACCTGTATGTATGTATATTTTGTTGACAAAAACTTTTTAAATAGTCTTGTTAAAATGTTACTAAGAATTATAATTTATAATTACTTGTGTAGCATAGTGAAAATTATTTGGATGTAATAAGCCCTTAAAAGAGAAAAAAAATGTTTGTAAATTGAAACTAGATGTACCGTATAAGTTGTGAAGAAACACATGGAGATCCTTAGGGTATCAAGTAAAAATTAAATCACCTAATGTTAAGTAACATAGTGTTGCAATTAGGCCAGTCACTGTTGCACACATACTAGACAATATTCTAGTCAAATGTTCTAGTCAATTACCAAGCAAATTGGTAGCCCTGTAAATAGTATTTAAATGTACCTATTCGTAGATCCTTAGGGTATTGTGAAATGTGTTTTTATGGATTTGTAAGCATTATCTACTCGTGTCGTTTTTTGTCAATTCAATAACTGAATTTTATTTTGTAGCACTGAAGAGGGGCTAGAAAATTGAACTTGCCCAAAATGCATCTGTAGAAAAACAATAAAGGAGTTTTATAACCTGAAGAGCTGTGAGACAGTCTACCGAAGTATTTCTGCTTTTGGATTGAAGAGACACTTACTTATTTAACATATAATACAGCTACCATTAGAAAATTCAACAAGAGAGGAATGTGACCCTGAGGGCTGTGTGTGAACAACGAGGCATTCTTTGCTGGGACTCTGACAAGATAGGACAGACGAAAAATTACAATATAATATAATTTTAAATTTCATTATTTTTTAACATAATGAGCAAGAAAAGAGAATGCAAGTTCCACAATGATCTAAGAAGTGAATTTCTGTTTATTAAGAAAACCAAAAGTAATCACATCATAAAATGTGAGAAATATAATGGTAAATTTTCTATTTCGCACAGCAGGAAGAATGATATTTCAAAGCATTTGGAGAGACAGAAACATAAAAGACATTTAAATATTTTTTCGTCTTCCTCAAAAATACAGGACTTTTTTCGAGAAATAACTTATGGAGACGAAGAAAAGCAATTAACATTGGCAGAAGGGCTTATGTCTTTTCATGCTATTAATCACAATCATAGCTTCAGGTCACTGGACTGTTCATCATAAGTTATCAAAATGTTATTCAACAAAAAATTTGCCTGTGCTAGAACAAAATCCGAGGCAATCGTGTGTAATGCGCTTTCCCCATATGCATTGTCAGAATTAAAAAAAAATCTAAATTTTTCATATATTCTGATGCATCTAATCATAAGGATAGAAAAATATTTCCAACCGTTATTAGATTTTTTGATTCAGAAACAGGAATAATTTCATATCATTGTCCAGTGAAACCAGAAATAATTGTCAATTCCATTATTAATATTTTGGAAAAAACAATTTAAAACATAAAATGATTGCATATTGTGCAGACAATACTAATGACAATTTTGGAGTAAAAGAGAGAAGAGGTACAAATAATATTTTTTATAAATTAAACAAAAACCTTAATCAAAGCATTATTGGTGTTCGTTGCGCAGCGCACATAATGCTATTCAAACAGCTGCCGACTTCTTGCCCGTAGATATGGAAAATATTATTATTAAAATATATTCATATAAATATATATTATATATTTATATATTTTATATATGAATATATAAAATATATTCATATTTCAACATGCACAGTGCATATATATGCGCTGTGCATGTTGAAAGCCTTAAAAACTTTTGTGAAACTGCAGAAGTCGAATATCAGAAAATACTTGGATATAAAAAAAACCCTGGTAAGCTCTTTTGCCATCTATTGAATGAATTTTGAAAATATATGATCCTTTGAAAACCTACTTTCTATCACAGAATAAATGTCCTAGAATTTTATAAGAGTTTTTTGAAAAGGAATCTTCAAAAATTTGGCTAGAGTTTGTACACAATCAAGCAGCTGTTTTTCAAAATTCTGTAAAATTTATTGAAGGTAACAAAATTTCACTAATCGAAGTAGCAAACAAAAGTAATAATTTTAAATATCAGTATCAAGAGCGGTTAGAAAATAATTTTCTTCCATTAATCATCTGTAATAGTATAAATCAATTAAAAGAACAAGGTGCAATAAATCGCAGAGATTTCATGAATCACGTCAAAAAATTCTATAGTAACTGCTTAGATAATTTAAAAGAATGGATGGTACAGTACATTACAATGATATTGAACATTTTCATTGGGTCATGTTAAAACAAGAACTTAATTGGGAAGATGTGCAAAAATCATTCGATCACATTAGTCAACATTTTCCAGATAGCAATATTTCCAAAAATGATCTTTTTAATGAAGTATCATTATTAAAAAAAATATATTGATAAGGAAAAGCTTAAATCTTTGACATCAGCAAAAATCTCAACGGAGAACAAATGGCTAGAAATATTTCATCATTTTGAAACAAACCATGTTCCATACAATAGCGCATTAAAAATTGTGGAATAGACACTGTCCTTACCAGGAACAAATGCCCCAACTGAATGCGCTTTTTCTACTGTGAATAATTGTGATTTGTCAGATGTCCACACTTTAAGTGTTGAGACTATAAAGCAATATTATGTGTAAAATATAATTTAACAAATTCTTGTGAAAAATTTTATGACATTTTAAACAACAACAATTTAAATAAATGTTTAAGTAAAGATGTCAATAATATTCTTTTATGATAATGTAAAGTACGGTTATTTTGTGTTTTAATTCCAGCTTGTTAATTCCATTAACAAAAGAGATTTATGCAACCGGCATGCACAAACTTTATAATACTCATGCAAAAGTTCATCTAATCATTTATTGATAATAAGCAATCTGATTTATTGCTTACCTGAAATGAAATGTTTCTGACAAACTCTTGTATTGATAGTCACTTTATCCGTATTGAAATTTTTCCGGTTAATTCTCGACTGCCATGCAAATTGCTTTCGTCGGGAAAGTTCCTCACTTCGGTGTCCTCGATGACAAATAATGTCGGAAATTTTTTTAAAAAAATGACGTTCCTTTGTTCAAGAGTAAACTAGCACTACAACCAATTACATAACAATTCGCCATAGTGATATTCGCGACGAATAAACAACACAAAATAACTCCAGCTAAAGCGCGCGTAAACACAGATAAAACGTAAACGAACTTCAAAGATGGCGCCGGGCAATTGCACGTGCTCGTGACATCACTGGTGATAACGAGGTTCTTCTACGATCTTGCGTAAGGTGTCTATCGTTTGGATGCTTGCCGCTAGGGACGCTACAATCGGGCGAAAAAGGTAATGTTCAAACACAACCGTATTGTTTTAAAAAATATAAAGAAATACATAAATTCTTGGTGCTGTGAATATAAAGATATCTTAACTGACTGATCAACATAAACATTGATTAATAAAATGTTTGAATTTTTATATCGACGATCATTTTAAATTAACAAATATAACAAATTTCCAAACCGAGTTAATTATTACTAAGTCGTCGTCTGTGTGCGAATTCCTTATAACTCCTGCAATTTTGGTCCAACCCGTATTAAATTTTGGTTATATTCGTTTTATGTTCGGACAGAAATTATATATGTTATGTTTAAAAGTGTTAGAAGGCCGAACCTTACGGCATAGCCTGTGAAAATGAAGGATGAAGAGTTTTAGAGAAAGTGAGAAGAGAGAAGAAAAGTAAGGAATGATAGGAAAGTGTGAAGTGGGAACCATGGCGCCGGAAAGTATGGGCTAACGTACTGTAAATCTTGTTTTATCAATTCAGAATTAAAAAGACTCGCTATTTTGTCGGGAAAAAATGCCTAGAAGATTAGTTTACGAGTAAAATTGGTTAAGCAAATTCTAGATTAAAAAAAAATAACAACCGACCTGAGAAACATGGAGTAAGAATGGCTCTGTCAGGGACTGCAGAAAGAGCTGAAACAGCAAAAACAGGCTGAATCACTAAGCCTAGCTGCTCAGAATTCAATTCGTCCAACACCCCAAACAAGGGCAAAAGCTATGCATCAGTTTTAAAACTCCGGCCACCACCGAGGAATTATAAGGTGGTCTTAATATATAACAAAGATCAGAATAAAAGTACTACTGACACTCTCCGAGACTTGGAGAATAGTGTAAACTTGACAAAGCTAAGAGTGGGATGAAGTCAACCCGACTAATAAAAGACGGCGTCTTAATCGATTGAAGGGCTCTCAGGAGGGAGCAAAAAGGCTCGTCGTCTCTCTAAACAAGCGGGAGGACGTTCGGGGGTCAGGTCTCCGGGCCTTCGCGACTTTCGTCCGATCGTCCCTCGCGTTAGATGGGAACTAAACGAAAGCGACACGAAGGACTTTATAATCAGTCGGCACAGTGACACTCTATCGGATGTGCAGAAGCACACCAGGAATATGTTTTTCATCGGGAAAGAGACAAACGGTGAGCGATCGTGGGTGGTCACCATATATCCCCGGAACTACGCAGGGCATTCGAGCAGTCAGGCGACACCCTCTATATGGGGTGGAGCGCACAGAGACCGGGGGCCAAAGAGGGGCGAGGTGCGCATTATACGCGAGACACGCGCCCACATGCATGCAAAGAGACCCGTGATACATGCATGCAAAGAGACCCGTGATAAAGAAGAGAGATACAAATCGGGACGATTCTTAGGGATTAAAAGCGCATAGAGACCGGGGGGCCAAAAAGAGACGCGGGTACGCGTTATACGCGAGACGCTCGCCGCCTACGTGTGTACACATACACATTTCGATGGAGACGGGATTCGCGAAAAACAGAGCGCACATAGAGACCGGGGCTAAAGAAGAGAGACAGAGATCGCAACTGCAACAACGCAAACACTCCAACTGCACTGTTGCATCCGAAACAAGGCGCAAACATACATAACCGGGAGCCATAGAGAGACAGAAGTGCGCGTTATACGCGATACACGCGCTGGCACGCATAGAGACCCGGGCTAAAGAAAAAAAAAAAAAAGTTTGTCGGACACACTCCAACTGCACACCGTTGCAATGACACACGGCCGAGTCGGAAAAAAAAAACAATTGAAAACTCACCTTATTCCTTCCGAAATCCTATCCTTTCCTTCCTTCGTGCCTTCAAATCGACGATTATTAGCCACATTCTCACATTCGACGCTTCTTAACACTCCAAAAACGTCCATTTCCGAGTTGCTAGCAGAACGCACTTACCAGAGTCCCCACCAGCCGCCCACATCACAACGTCAAGCTCAACTGGAAGCTTTTCTCGATTCTTCAATCTCTACTTTCTCATAAAAATATTCCGCTACGCTCGACGGGAGAATTCCTAGTTACAGAATGCTTTCTGAGCGAGGAATCCAAAAATGTAACAAAAAATGGGATTTCCAGGTACGGTCGAGTCAAAGCGACAACTTCGACGCCATTGAATGCCTTATGGGATTTAACCGGNTATGGGCTAACGTACTGTAAATCTTGTTTTATCAATTCAGAATTAAAAAGACTCGCTATTTTGTCGGGAAAAAATGCCTAGAAGATTAGTTTACGAGTAAAATTGGTTAAGCAAATTCTAGATTAAAAAAAAATAACAACCGACCTGAGAAACATGGAGTAAGAATGGCTCTGTCAGGGACTGCAGAAAGAGCTGAAACAGCAAAAACAGGCTGAATCACTAAGCCTAGCTGCTCAGAATTCAATTCGTCCAACACCCCAAACAAGGGCAAAAGCTATGCATCAATTTTAAAACTCCGGCCACCACCGAGGAATTATAAGGTGGTCTTAATATATAACAAAGATCAGAATAAAAGTACTACTGACACTCTCCGAGACTTGGAGAATAGTGTAAACCTGACAAAGCTAAGAGTGGGGGGAAGTCAACCCGCCCAATAAAAGACGGCGTCTTAATCGATTGAAGGGCTCTCAGGAGGGACAAAAAGGCTCGTCGAGTCTCTAAACAAGCGGGAGGACGTTCGGGGGCCAGGTCTCCGGGCCTTCGCGACTCTCGTCCGATCGTCCCCCGTGTTAGATGGGAACTAAACGAAAGCGACACGAAGGACTTTATAATCAGCGGCACAGTGACACTATCGGATGTGCAGAAGCACACCAGAATATGTTTTTCATAGGGAAAGAGACAAACGGTGAGCGATCGTGGGTGGTCACCATATATCCCCGGAACTAAGCAGGGCATTCGAGCAGTCAGGCGACACCCTCTATATGGGGTGGAGCGCACATAGAGACCGGGGGCCAAAGAGAGGGGCAAGGTGCGCATTATACGCGAGACACGCGCCTACATGCATGCACAGAGACCCGTGCTAAAGAAGAGAGATACAAATCGGGACGATTCTTAGGGATTAAAAGCGCATATAGTAGAGACCGGGGCCAAAGACAGACGAAAGTGCGCGTTCTACTCGGGTGCGCATTATACGCTCGCCGCCTACGTGTGTACACATACACATTTCGATAGAGACGGGATTCGCGAAAAACAGCGCACATAGAGACCGGGGCTAAAGAAGAGAGACAGAGATCGCAAGTGCAACAACGCAAACACTCCAACTGCACTGTTGCATCCGAAACAAAGCGCATACATACAGAACCAGGGGCCATAGACAGAAGTGCGCATTATACGCGATACACGCGCTCGCACGCATAGAGACCCAGGCTAAAGAAAAAAAAAAGTGTCTCGGACACACACTCCAACTGCACACTGTTGCAACGACACGCCGCCGAGTCGGAAAAGAAAAAAACAATTGAAAACTCACCTTACTCCTTCCGAAATCCTATCCTTTCCTTCCTTCGTGCCTTCAAATCGACGATTATTAGTCACATTCTCACATTCGACGCTTCTTAACACTCCAAAAACGTCCATTTCCGAGTTGCTAGCAGAACGCACTTACCAGAGTCCCCACCAGCCGCCCACATCACAACGTCAAGCTCAACTGGAAGCTTTTCTCGATTCTTCAATCTCTACTTTCTCATAAAAATATTCCGCTACGCTCGACGGGAGAATTCCTAGTTACAGAATGCTTTCTGAGCGAGGAATCCAAAAATGTAACAAAAAATGGGATTTCCAGGTACGGTCGAGTCAAAGCGACAACTTCGACGCCATTGAATGCCTTATGGGATTTAACCGGAAAAAAAACATTGCATGGTGCCTAGGGATAAAAGGGCGCGAAAACCAACAAGTCAAGTTCGACAAAACGGACGCCGATTTTGGCCCAAGTTACGTTTTTTCGAATTCTCAAGAGCCCGCGCACTACAGTTTGAGAAACGTTACATTACGTAATCTTTTATAATAAGACTTACGTGAGTTACGTAATCGTCACTGCATCCGACATGATCACTCGCTGGACACCGTAGCTGTCGCCATTTTAAAATGAGGTAAAAACGTACTAAATTGCGTACGTGACACACCAGCCATTCACACATCGAGAAGTTCGCGCTCCAAAAGTCCAGCCAATGATAGATTGACACGTTGAACATCGAACAATGAGGTAGAACTCGGCTGGCCCAATCGAAAGGGTTTAAGCTTTCCATATATATTCTCCATTTTCATCTAATTCCGTTTCCGGACAGACACACAGACGGACGACGGTGAAAATTTAAAAATTGCAGCCTAATGCGATAAAACTTAAAATAGCCGCCATTTGAATTTACAACGTTCGTTAAATTAGAACCGTTCCTATGGTAAATGTTGCCCAGCGACATTATTCGCGCGCGTTCTAAACATTTTAAATAAAACGTTACATTTACGAAGAAAAAGGTTTATAAACCTATTGTATTAAAAAACGATTCGTTTTATCATAGAAATTTCTATAATTTATTTAACGGATCTAAACGGGTGTAGGACAATTTTCTCCCTTAAGGTTGGCAACGGTGTCGCTACGTAGTGGGACAGAATATTTGATAAAATTTAAAGATATTAATTCATTTCGAAAAGTATTTAACATTAACATTTATTCAGATGGAGGAGTTTCTAAATATTGTATTCTTCTTACTTTCTACAAATAAAATTTGTTTATTAATTCAGTTTCTAGTTATTCAATCCAATGTTTAAAAACAAGTAAATCCTGCTGGAAAACGAAAAGAATTTCTTCAAAAATATTACAAATTTTTCAATTTATATCGGTAAAATATTTCGTGATTATTGGACTGAATTCCGTCGTCTTATATCGAGATTAATTATTATATGACTAATTAGCGTAATTCTGAAACACATTCGCTTCTTTTCCGGTGGGCCTCTGGGTATCCATACGTGACAGTGGGTGTAATCGTAGCATTACGCGAGCTTCTGTTGCCGTTCTCTAGTCATTTTTATATAATGAAGTAATTAATAATCCTTAATAAAATTTTAACTAAGTCAAACGGAGTGGCGAAAAGAATCGGCAGCGATGCTCACGCGTGACTTACGTTCACTTTACACTTTACCATTCCATTACTTAAGTTAGGGCCAGTCAACCAGCTACAATATACTATATAGAGTGGCCGTGACCTTAGATACGGCGCTCTTGGTGTCGACGACCGGCACTATTCACCGCCATTTTACTTTAAGTCAAAACACTAGTCTATACAACGCGTTTAGAACCCGTTTTTCCATCTAAATTTAGACTCTTGTGTTTTCCCCTAGATTTGAAATTTAGGCAATTAGTTAAGGGATATAAATCTACATTATTTCATCTCGAATTTCTCTCTTTTCTAGTTTTATTTTAATTATTATAAAGTCAGATCAGAGTTTAAGCTTGTATGTGTAGTACTCAACCCTCAACATACCAATATTTTTATAATCTAAGTGCGTTCCAACTCTTGAAAGAGCTTTACTCTCAGCCATATGATTGATTATTTATAGTCCTTGGATCACTCTGATCCGTACAATACTCAGTACATTGTTAGATTTTTTTTAAATATTTTTTTTATATTTTTAATTATTATCGAATGAAAAAAGCTTAATTTTCAGAGTAGGGTTGAGTTTTACAAATAAAAAAAATTGTAAATGCTAATAACGAGTAAAATCGTCACTAGGTCCGACCGTACTGGAGATACACACTATCCCATTATCTCCCAACCTTCTCGAACTTTAACCACCAAGATTTAATTTAATCGATTCCCGAAATATAAAAACTCTCCCTGCAAAATTTCAAAAATTTTCGACAAAAAGCACACGAGCTTCAAACAGGGTGAACAGAATCGTGTCACACATACACTAACATCCATACATGCAGGAAACCCCCAAATTTCTTTGCGTTTCTTGAAATTTCCAGGTCTCCGAGTACAAAAATGTAAAAATCTTGAAGGATCATTCTTTGACCGATCGGCATACTTTCCTCTGTTATATATAACATTGGAAAAAGTAAAAATACGAATCTCATTTCCCCCCTCTCTCGAATGATATATATTTTATTAAAATGTAAGACTCTTATCAGAAAACCCTCCCTTGTTAGTTCCACGTGCAAAACAACGTGTTTCAAGAAAAAACAAAGATTTCTCTGTGAAATAATTAACTCTTTACTTGTGATTACCGTTAAGACAATGACAGAAGAAATATGTTTAGAAAAAGTGAATGTNAAATGCTAATAACGAGTAAAATCGTCACTAGGTCCGACCGTACTGGAGATACACACTATCCCATTATCTCCCAACCTTCTCGAACTTTAACCACCAAGATTTAATTTAATCGATTCCCGAGATATAAAAACTCTCCCTGCAAAATTTCAAAAATTTTCGAGAAAAAGCACACGAGCTTCAAACAGGGTGAACAGAATCGTGTCTCACACACATTAACATCCATACATGCAGGAAATTCCCAAATTTCTTTGAGTTTCTTGAAACTTCCAGGTCCCAGAGTAGAAAAATGTAAAAATCTTGAAGGATCATTCTTTGACCGATCGGCATACTTTCCTCTGTTATATATAACAGTGAAAAAAGTAAAAATACGAATCTCATTTCCCCCTCTCTCGAATGATATATATTTTATTAAAATGTAAGACTCGCATCAGAAAACCCTCCCTTGTTAGTTCCACGTGCAAAACAACGTGTNAAGTTACTGGCATGACTTAAAAAAGAATGAAAAAGTGAAAGTGAGTAGTCAGCACAAAGAAACATCAATAATAATGTATGCAGTTTTGGATATGATGGTAAGACGACGTTTTTATTATCAGTAGAATAAACTTTGAACATTATCAAAAGATGCTCTATGACAACTTAATTATATTTGGGCTATTAATTGGTGGCAGTAACTGGAAATTGTAACAGGACAATGCTTCCATACACACCTCAAAATCGACAAAACAATGGCTTGGAAAAGAATGAATTAAGGTAATCGAGTGGCCATTTAGAAGTCTAGACTTTCGATGGGATTCCTATCTATGTGGCTGTCTAACATTTGCCATCTGTGGAGGAAACAATCCATATAACATTGTAAATAAACTAAAAATTAAAAAGTTAGTAAACTCACACCGGATAAAATATTTCAACTGATTTCATCAAAAGGTGGAGTTTCAAAATATTAACACAATTTTTAATTGTTATCTATTAATACTGTGTTTATAATTTTGTTATAGTCAAAATCTAAAATAGTTCTATAAATCATGTAAAATTTAAAATATAAAATCATCTTATAAAACTTTTATTGTTAAGTAATAAATTTAATTTAATTTAAAAAGAAGGTGTGTTTATACTTTTGTTACAGACTGTAATCAGAAAACTGTTAAATTGGATCTATTTTTATGGCAACATAAAGTATGTAGTGTTAAGCTTTAGAGAACATTTATGAATACTTGATTTGAAAATAGAGCTAATGAATCATAGTCTACAACTAATCAACTAAATAACCACAGTATGAAGTGTCCTACTGTTACAACGGATTGTACAAACTCGAATTACTTCTAACCCCGGCATATTGTACTGCAAAGTCACTTTAAATATTATCCATCGAGTTTTTCGGATGTTGCCGATTGCTACAATTTCATTATTTTCAATGATAATTAAGGTTAAACTGTTTTATCATCACCATGGTTTGAAAAACAGAAATGGTAATCAAATTTATGAACAAAACTAAAAAAAAATCTATAAAACTACAAAGAATTATTACATAAAATACAAACTTTTATTTAATAAATTAAATATCAAACAAAAGTATTAAAATGATTTGTAGACACCATAAATTTTCATGAAATACTACATAAAATTTGTTTATGTCCGCAAATAAATTAAATCGTTTTTCGTTTGACTCTTTCCACTCTGTAGGCAGTAAGATGATCTTTTTTTGCCCATTACGGGTTTCCCATGTAATGAGGACAGCCAGTGTATCTAGACTAGCAACGGAGGATGATATATCTGGGCCAAACTATCTATGAAAATTTGAAGTTCAAATCTAGACTTTAGAATCCCCAGCGCAGTGGGTTGACATCTCAACCACATCTGCCATCCACATCACAAAATAAATTGTTTAAAATATTTACAAAATCACTTTTTATTTGATTTAAAATCAATTTTTCTGTCCGAAATGAAATTTTGAATGACGTACTAAACACGATTTGCTCTTAAAACCCATTTTACATATATTACACTGAAATGGTTTCTTGAAGATGTGCATTTTATGATGTTTCATTAAATATGATTTCCTCTTAAATTCCATTTTACACAGATTACACTGAAAAGGTCTCTCTTTAGAATGGATTGTCATGTGACTGTTTAAATAGGTTTTCAGTTTAAACCTCATTTTGCAGATGTTACAAGAGAATGGAGTGTCGTCGGAATGGAGTCTCTCGTGCCTTGCCAAATCTGCCTTCAACTTAAAACTTCTTTGGCAAATGTTGCAGCGAAAAGGCCTGTCTGTCAGAAAAAAGTTTCTAAATTAAAACTTGAATTTCTCAATAATTTAAGGAGTGAAAATACTTTTAAATGTAACAAAACATTGGAAATCACAAAATGCTTATAATATATAATCTATAAAAATTAAACTAGAAACATTTAAAATATTGCTGCATGTCAAAGTATTTATCTACAGTCAGGTCTTTTTGACTCTGCCCATGGACACTAAAAGGGCCTTTTATCCCACCCATTATAAGTTTGGCCAGACCCACAATGGGAAGCCATATGGTAAGGGATATGGCTTGATATATCTGTAATGAACCATTCCCTGAATAATTACTGGATTTTTCCCATCTGTTTGGAATCAATCCTTGGACTTACAGTACAGTACACTGACATCTTAAATGTTTTGGCCATTTGGCCAGCAGTTACGAGGGGTCATCATTCAAACCCAAGGTAAATTTTTACCTATGTAGACCCGATGGCCACACTTCCAGTCGTCATCTTGTTTGTGAATGCCACGTCCACAAACAAGACAACAACTATCAAATTTACAAAAACTCACTAAATTATAGTGCAATTAATAAACTAAATTGTATTAAAAACGATAATATTCAACTCACTTTTTCCATAGTTTTAATTCCCTTTCTTCTTTTCTTTGGACATTGAACATGTTTCTTCTGAACTTTTACAACCTTCACCCTTTCTCTTTAAAGACGATTTAACTGTATTTTTAGATGACGTTTCCAAATTCTCATTTTTATGATTATCTTTCTTCTCAGTGTCCATTTCTGGGGCTGTAGGCACAGTTTCTGGCTCTTTCCAAATAGGGGTGTTACCTGGTCCGGGATAAATCCAACTCAAATGCTTAGCAAATAATTCGAAACGTTCTCCAGGTTTTAATCGTTCCCATCTGAACATCTTCTTATACATAAAGAAATATAAGTAAGAATCCGATAAATCTTTAGTGAAATGCATGGGCACACTTTTTCTATTTTTTAAACAACGCCACAAACGTTTTATTGTTTGAATATGCACATCGGTTTCTGGGTTGACATTTTCAGCATGTTTCGTGCTCTTATGCGTAATATCTATTCCTTTCGAGTCGTCCATACAGACAGTGCTTTCTGAATTTACATATTTCGATATTACCCAGTTAAGAGATCGTTCGCATCTGTCATTCACTTTGCATACAAAGCACGCATTATCTTGACGACATACTCCTCTAACAACCCAAAGAGTTTCTTTCAAATTCTGACCTTCTTTGTTTTTTCTTTTAATAATTAGAGTTTCATCTATNGTAAAATTTAAAATATAAAATCATCTTATAAAACTTTTATTGTTAAGTAATAAATTTAATTTAATTTAAAAAGAAGGTGTGTTTATACTTTTGTTACAGACTGTAATCAGAAAACTGTTAAATTGGATCTATTTTTATGGCAACATAAAGTATGTAGTGTTAAGCTTTAGAGAACATTTATGAATACTTGATTTGAAAATAGAGCTAATGAATCATAGTCTACAACTAATCAACTAAATAACCACAGTATGAAGTGTCCTACTGTTACAACGGATTGTACAAACTCGAATTACTTCTAACCCCGGCATATTGTACTGCAAAGTCACTTTAAATATTATCCATCGAGTTTTTCGGATGTTGCCGATTGCTACAATTTCATTATTTTCAATGATAATTAAGGTTAAACTGTTTTATCATCACCATGGTTTGAAAAACAGAAATGGTAATCAAATTTATGAACAAAACTAAAAAAAAATCTATAAAACTACAAAGAATTATTACATAAAATACAAACTTTTATTTAATAAATTAAATATCAAACAAAAGTATTAAAATGATTTGTAGACACCATAAATTTTCATGAAATACTACATAAAATTTGTTTATGTCCGCAAATAAATTAAATCGTTTTTCGTTTGACTCTTTCCACTCTGTAGGCAGTAAGATGATCTTTTTTTGCCCATTACGGGTTTCCCATGTAATGAGGACAGCCAGTGTATCTAGACTAGCAACGGAGGATGATATATCTGGGCCAAACTATCTATGAAAATTTGAAGTTCAAATCTAGACTTTAGAATCCCCAGCGCAGTGGGTTGACATCTCAACCACATCTGCCATCCACATCACAAAATAAATTGTTTAAAATATTTACAAAATCACTTTTTATTTGATTTAAAATCAATTTTTCTGTCCGAAATGAAATTTTGAATGACGTACTAAACACGATTTGCTCTTAAAACCCATTTTACATATATTACACTGAAACGGTTTCTTGAAGATGTGCATTTTATGATGTTTCATTAAATATGATTTCCTCTTAAATTCCATTTTACACAGATTACACTGAAAAGGTCTCTCTTTAGAATGGATTGTCATGTGACTGTTTAAATAGGTTTTCAGTTTAAACCTCATTTTGCAGATGTTACAAGAGAATGGAGTGTCGTCGGAATGGAGTCTCTCGTGCCTTGCCAAATCTGCCTTCAACTTAAAACTTCTTTGGCAAATGTTGCAGCGAAAAGGCCTGTCTGTCAGAAAAAAGTTTCTAAATTAAAACTTGAATTTCTCAATAATTTAAGGAGTGAAAATACTTTTAAATGTAACAAAACATTGGAAATCACAAAATGCTTATAATATATAATCTATAAAAATTAAACTAGAAACATTTAAAATATTGCTGCATGTCAAAGTATTTATCTACAGTCAGGTCTTTTTGACTCTGCCCATGGACACTAAAAGGGCCTTTTATCCCACCCATTATAAGTTTGGCCAGACCCACAATGGGAAGCCATATGGTAAGGGATATGGCTTGATATATCTGTAATGAACCATTCCCTGAATAATTACTGGATTTTTCCCATCTGTTTGGAATCAATCCTTGGACTTACAGTACAGTACACTGACATCTTAAATGTTTTGGCCATTTGGCCAGCAGTTACGAGGGGTCATCATTCAAACCCAAGGTAAATTTTTACCTATGTAGACCCGATGGCCACACTTCCAGTCGTCATCTTGTTTGTGAATGCCACGTCCACAAACAAGACAACAACTATCAAATTTACAAAAACTCACTAAATTATAGTGCAATTAATAAACTAAATTGTATTAAAAACGATAATATTCAACTCACTTTTTCCATAGTTTTAATTCCCTTTCTTCTTTTCTTTGGACATTGAACATGTTTCTTCTGAACTTTTACAACCTTCACCCTTTCTCTTTAAAGACGATTTAACTGTATTTTTAGATGACGTTTCCAAATTCTCATTTTTATGATTATCTTTCTTCTCAGTGTCCATTTCTGGGGCTGTAGGCACAGTTTCTGGCTCTTTCCAAATAGGGGTGTTACCTGGTCCGGGATAAATCCAACTCAAATGCTTAGCAAATAATTCGAAACGTTCTCCAGGTTTTAATCGTTCCCATCTGAACATCTTCTTATACATAAAGAAATATAAGTAAGAATCCGATAAATCTTTAGTGAAATGCATGGGCACACTTTTTCTATTTTTTAAACAACGCCACAAATGTTTTATTGTTTGAATATGCACATCGGTTTCTGGGTCAACATTTTCAGCATGTTTCGTGCTCTTATGCGTAATATCTATTCCTTTCGAGTCGTCCATACAGACAGTGCTTCCTGAATTTACATATTTCGATATTACCCAGTTAAGAGATTGTTCGCATCTGTCATTCACTTTGCATACAAAGCACGCATTATCTTGACGACATACTCCTCTAACAACCCAAAGAGTTTCTTTCAAATTCTGACCTTCTTTGTTTTTTCTTTTAATAATTAGAGTTTCATCTATTTCAACTATTTTTCCTGGACCACCAACTTTAATGTTTGACATATTACTTACAGAAATCCTCATAACAAGCCGCACATAGTTAGCCCAATCCATTGAAATACATGTACTGATGCCAACTGCCATACAAGTATTAGTTAAAGAACACTCAATACATAATAAATGCCATATAAAAGAAAAAATACACTCCCACGAAACATGCCCGAATTTGCCCTTGAATGTACCGTCAAATGGCGAACTATTCGTTTTGCATTCGTTACATCTAAAACATACAGAATTATCATGTTCTGTGTAAAATAATTTCCTGCGAAATGAGCAATTACTACAGATGGCTTCTATCGGTTGCACACCAAGCTTAACGGCAAACTTAAAATCTGATGCTATTCTCTGATCAATGTCTATTTCTTCAAATTCCGAGTCCATCATGCGAAAAAAATCTCTAGAAGTGCACTTTCTCCAAAATTCTTCGGAAATTTTCTCAACTTCTGACATTTTTGTTATAAAAATATTAAAACAATTTCTATTAATTATAATTTTAAATTCTATAAAAATAAAAAAATTTCAAAATTAATTAACACTATTATAAAATTTCACTAAGATACATTAGTAGCATTTAATCTCAAACTCAAAATATTGCATATTAATATATTATTTTGATCGTACTTCATCTCGCACCCGTAGTTGAGATTCCGGAAGTGCGACCATCGGGTCCACCTAGGTAAAGTTTTACCGATTTATCATATTACATAACTCCGTATGATATTGTGGTGTATCCCACCATGTATATATATGTTTTATTCGCTAATATTCTAAGTTATCTGTAACTTCTCCATCTACGTAAATAACCCGCACAATTTTTCCTTTTTTAACTCTTCCAACCTATATGTACCTTCTGGCTAGTTTTGGGCCGAAATGGGTATCGACTAACAAGGCAGCATAGAAAGACTGGTCTTCTTTGTTCATTCTTGGAGAAGCAAGCGAGGGGAGAACCACGTGAGATAAGGAAATGTGTCCGTGCAGTCAGGTAGTATATGCTAAATTCATCGTGGTAGACGTCGAAAAATTGCCCAACTTGTTGTACAAATAAAGGATTTCTTTCTAACATGACCTTTCTGTATTCTTTATCTAACCTAGGTTATATTAGTCTTTATTTTAAGTTAGTTATAATAAGTATTATAATACGATCCTAACGAATTGTGTACTGGCCGGTTTTGGGACCCGCACGTGTAACCGGATATATGAGCTTTGTAAACTAAAAAGAAAAAAAAGGGAACGGTTTAGAATTTTGTACTCCAAAACGGTTAACTTGTAATATTACAAATGATTTCAAGTTCATGTATTTTGAATAATTTGTATGTTAACTGTAAATAAATAATTTCCTTTATCATTAATTGAAATTGGTGTTAATACATGGTGTATTATTTGCATAATATGGTTTCCATTAACCCGTCACACCACAATATAGACCCCAAGTGCAAGTTACTCGCACGCTACCCTAGCGGCAAGTATTTATATAACATATAGGGCAGCATTTATGGTCGGCGCTTTTGGGTGTATTTTAAATAATTGTTTACTCTTTTGCAGATGCTTACCACCAGGAGGTGTAAATTAACTATTTAAGTAAGCTCACTGGTTTGTTTCGTCATGTCTAAAAGGAAGACTTATTCACCTGTAAGTCAGTCGGATAGTAGATCTAAGATTTTTCATTCTGACCCATTGGAGGAGACGAGTATCTTGGAGTTACTTCAAGGAGAATTTGATATTAAGGATGGGATATCGTTACTTATTCAGCTAAATTTAAAGCAGAATAAGAAATTGGAAGGAATGATTGCTAGGATTGATAGAATCTACTCCTGGGTAGAAAATTTGGACGAAGCTATTGTTAATATAGAAACTAGATTAGAAGATTTAGAGAAAAAATTTACATACGATACCGGTAAGATTCTATCGGACGATAGAATAGATTTGGAAAACAAAATGGCCGAGTTTACATTAAGTCAGGAGCGGTTTGAGTGTTTTTTAAGGCGTAATAATTTAATAATTTTTGGTTTGCCTGAGTCGGAAGATGATAACTTACAAGTTAAAGATGTAGTATTGGAATTTTTTCAAAATAAATTAAGTGTTGATAATGTTCGTTTAGAGCAGTGCTATAGATTGGGTCAACAACGGAAAGATAGTATTAGGTTGATTTACTGTAGTTTTTTTGACTATGGTGATAAATGTAAGATTAAAAGAGCGGCATTTAAATTAAAAGGAACGAGGATATTTATAATGGATGACCTTCCTCCTTTAACTAGAGACATAAGGAAAATAATGAATGATTTCGCAAGAGAAAAAAAGAGATTGGGTGCTTCAATTACTTATTTAAATAATAGAAATGCGGTTAAAGTTGATAATAAAATTTATAAATATAATATAGTTTCTAAGAAAATGGAAGAACAAATGTCAACTTGACTGGGAATAGGTACGTCGGTACTTTCATGGAATTGTGAAGGTATTGTAAATAAGCCTATCTCTTTTTGGAATTTTTTGTATACTTTTGATATAATTTTTTTAATGGAAACGTGGTGGGATGGCAGGTCTGCTATTCCCGATTTGCAAAATATGGATAAATTTTCTGTTTTTTCGGAGGCAGGTTATCGAGAGGCTGATAGAGGTCGCTGTATTGGTGGCTGGTTGTTGTTATTGTCTAACTCTTGGAAAGTAAATATCTTGGAAAAAGATAGGCATTGGATTGTTGTGGAATTGTCTATAGGGCCTATAGTAATTTCTTTCTGTTTTATGTATATAAGACCTGTATTATGGAATACTATTTGGACAGAGGTAGTTAGGTTGGTTAATTGTTATAAGATAGACTTTTTAATTGGTGATTTTAATGCTCGCATTGGAATAGAACTGCAGGAATGGATTTATGATAGTTATGAGAATATTGATCAGGATTGGATGTTGAGGTTATCAAAAGATACAGTATTAAATAATCGTGGAAAATTGATGTTAGATTTTTGTGAAGAGGCGGGATATATTGTTTTAAATGGTAGAGGCTCATCTATATCTAAAGGTTATTACACATATGTGAGTGATATAGGCTCCTCTGTAATTGATTTGGCTTTAGTTAAGTTAAATAGATTATCTATTGTAACAAGTTTTTCTGTATTAGACAAAGTGTATAGTAATCATTTTCCGATAAGTGTAGTCTTAGATTGCAAATCTAAGAAGGAAATTCGGAAATCATTTAAGAAGTATAAGAGTAAGAGTCAGAGAATTTTTTGGAGGGAAGAAGGTAGTGAGAAGATAAATTATAAGTATAGGGAACTGTTATGTGCGATTCAGGGTCAGTCAGTATTAACGTTGGAAGGTTTAACTCATTTAATTAAATCTTCATTTTCAGACTGGTGTCAAAGGTCAATTGGATCTTCCAATTTTGTGTGGTTTAATATGGATTGTAAGTTAAGTATTGCAAGAAGAAATCAGGCATTGAATAGGATGAGACGATCAAAGTGTGGAGATAGTGATGCTGTTAAGAATTTTGTTAAAGAACATAATGTGACTCGCAATTTATGTAGAGCTAAGAAAAAGCTTTTTTTGCAGAAGATCAATAAGAACTTGGCGTCTGGTGATAGTAAGCAGTTCTGGCGATTTATTAATTTCTTTGTTAAGAGTAGATACAGGGAGCTTCCAGATCTTGATTGGGTAGCTTTTTTTTCAAAGAAATTTCATTCTAGTAAATATTTACCGGATATGTCTATATATAATTGGTGTATGAATTGGCAGGACGAGCTGTTGGATACGGAGATAACAGAACAGGAAGTCAAAAAGACTCTAGCTTCTATGAAAAATGGTACTGCTCCAGGTATTGATGGGATACCGGTGGAACTATATAAGAATTTCCCAGATCTGAGTGGATATATGGTAGGTCTGTTTAACAATGTTTATCAATTAGGGATGATTCCTTTAGACTGGCGCATATGTAAGATCATTCCAATATTTAAAAAGAGTCTTAGAGATTTACCTGAAAATTATAGAGCAATTTCGTTACTACTGACAATATCTAAAGTTTTCTGTAAAATTTTATGTATGCGTTTGATATCTTGGCTGAATAAGTTTGAGATACTTTCTGATTTCCAGGCTGGTTTCCGGGCTGGTTTTTTGACATTGGATAATATTTTTGTTTTACATGCTTTAATACAGAAGTCTTTAAGGAAGAAAAGAGGTAAATTTTACGCTTTCTTCGTTGATTTGAGGGCGGCATTTGATTCGTTGGATAGAGATCTTTTATGGAGTCAACTTCTGAAGATTGGGTTGAGTTATAAATTTGTAAACTTTTTGATTCAGTTGTATACTAATACAGAGGCGTGCGTGTCTACTAAGGAAGGTACAACTGATCTTTTTTTCACGTTAAAAGGTGTGAAACAGGGTTGTGTATTGAGCCCAATATTGTTCAATTTATATTTGTATCCACTTGTAAGTAAACTGAATGACTCTAATTTGGTGGGCATTGACTTTTAGGAACGGAGGTGAAAATTTTGACATATGCAGATGACTTGGTTGTTATGGCAGATTCGCCTATAGGTCTACAGAGAATGATTGACTTTTTAGGACACACACTACAGGAGTTAAAACTGTCTGTTAACATTGACAAATCTAAAATAATGGTATTCCGAAATGGAGGAAAACATTCTAAGAATGAGAATTGGTTTTTACAAAATCGCAAAATAGACGTTGTTGATGAGTACAAGTATCTGGGTGTAGTTTTCCAGTCTAATAGGCGTTTTTTTAAAACAATTAAAGTATATTCACAGTAAAGTGACCTTTGGAAATGATAAGATTATTAAAGCTTGTGTATCTGGTAGATTGGTATATTGGAAAGATAAATTAAAATTATTTGAGTCATTTATTCAATCAGTAGTGTTATATGGATCCGAAATTTGGGGCTTTGATTGGAGAGATAAAGATGATAATATACAAATTAATTTTATTAAGCGTTTATATTCTCTAAAGAGATGGATTCCATCATATATTATATATTTGGAGTTTCAAAGAGTCCCCCTTTATTTTAATATAATAAAAAATAATTTAAAATGGTTACGTAAGCAGTCTGCTAGTAAACTTACAGAGTCTGCTAAAATATTTTTAATTTCCCAAAGAGT
>NW_019385319.1:0-11849 GCF_000671375.1 Centruroides sculpturatus | reverse complement strand
CATTCACAAAAAAAAAAAAAAAAAAAAGTAAGATCTGATGCTGGAATATGTCTTGAATTAAATGTTGACTCCTTCACTTCTTTAAGGTCTTGGATTGTTTAATTGTACAGAGTTAGTAAGCATGAAGGACAGACTTTCATTATACATTTTAGTTTTGTGATTTAGCTAGAATATGTCATTTGATGATAACTAATTCCTTCAAAATTTGTAAGAAAATTTCTCAATTCTGTACATTATTAGGAGCCATAATACACGTGGAAATCAGTATATAGTACATCAGTAAATGATATGAAGTCAAATATTAAGTGAAGAAAAATTTGCAACGGTCTACATCAGAATCTCTCATAGCAATAGAAAAGTATGTTACATTACGCAAATGAGTAAGATAATGTATTAATATAAAATTCAATAAGATCAATATTCACACTCTTTGATCAAGCCTACTTTCAGATGGGCAACTCAGTCATGTACCAATGGCTCAGAAGTGTCACTAGAAAGTGAGTCATGTAAAAAGTCCCATGCTATTTTTGGTGAAGATCTACATTTCCTCCATTGCCACCAACACGCACCTCTAATGCCAGTGTGAGAGCTTCAAAATACAAGGATTTCAATGGAGAGAGATGAACAGTTATAACCTGATGGCACAACAAAGCAACCCATCCGAACGCAGCCTAAGAATAAATCAAAATGTAACCAATACCTTTGTTTTCAAATTCCACTTGATTTTTACTGGGAACATTTGCAGGTTTCAGAAGAATAGATTTTAAAACAGGTACGTAGTTAACAACAACAGGCACAAACACTACATTGATATTGTTGCCATTTTGTCCATTGATATCATCTCTGTTGTTCTCACAAATCCCTCTAGCACTTACAGTATTAGTATCTTGTGTCTGTAAAAAAAAATGTTATAAAGTTAACAAAATATATTTAATGTTCAAACTAAGCATAATTAACAATTATTTTTTTTAGCAACAATAAGACTGATTCAACTAATGAATATGGTCTAAAAATAGGTGGTTAAATATTATAACTGAGGTCAAAAATTGACATGTTTATCTCAGATGAATATTGCTTAAAGACTGGTTTACATGATACAGCTCATCACTCAAAACCAAATGGAATGCCTCATTTGAATAAATTTGCAACTTATTAGCAATCTGCATTTGACAAGTCACAATCGTATCACAGAAAATATGATCTGTCAAATCTTTTTCTCATCGTCACACCATCAAAATCAATGATGGAATCATGTTTTAGGTCAAGTTCTTGCCACCTTCAAGAAAAACAAATGCTCTTACATATGCTCAGAACCACTTGCAAGTTGCTTTCTGGCATATAAACACATAAAGTATCAATAAATCTTATTTTCTAGTGTGATAATATGTTGCTGGTAAATATATAATATAAATCAGTTTTAAAGATCTAATATCCTGATGCAGATTGATGATTGCAGAGAAACTTATATACTGTATGACTTTGACAAGTGTGAAACTATAATACATTTCAGCTTTCACTATATTCCATCCTACATGATGTATGTACTAAGTTACAAATCATTACCAATTTCAAAAAACTGAATGACCTTGCAATTCTCAGGGATGAGGATCTCTCTCCTCCTTTTAGGAACTTATTGTCCTATATTCAAAAGGCATGATGTAGCTCACTCTAGCAATAATCCTACACATCTGTATTACATTCTGTTCTTATACCCATCTGTCCACACAGCTCTCTTTCTGTTTACTGCCATTATAACATTCCATATTTTGTAACAATTATATCAAGAAACACAAGTAAATTGCATATTTGAGCCATTTACAAACAAAATTGATTAACTCCACATTTCAAATTTTATAAAATTTTAGTGTGAAAGCACTTGATATACTCGTAACTTTTTATATTCATAATAAGTTTTCATAATAATAAGGATTGATACCACTTAACGACAAAATTTTATTGGCCATTGAAAAAATTTTATTTATTTCAGAAGAATCTAATTAACTCCATACTGTAACGTTAATCCACCAGCGCATACCACAGCATTGCAATCGCAGTGTGTGCTGACCAGTGCTGAGTAGATAACGGTAAATTATTTAATGTTATCTTATCACAAAAAGTAAGTAAAAGAAATTAGTTAGTTACTGACCAACTGGCGCAGAAGTAAGTATACTTGTGGAATATTGAACCATTGTTTTAATTTTGGTTACAATTGTATTCAGAAAAAAAAAAAGTTATTCCCATTATATCAAGATAGGTAAAACTAAAGATAACTTTTTTCATTCCTTCTATTAAACATGATTCTTATAAAAATTTAAGTAAAAAATCGACACGATGGAACTCAAATACAACTGACAAAGAAGACATCTTTAATAAAAAATGTACACTAATGTCAAGACTGAATTTGTTGTTATTACGTTTTTCACTTGCCAAATCGATTAACTCCCTCAATAACACCAAAATCATAATAATAATAATAATAATAACGATCATATCTTAACTATGCTATCATATACATGTTGTATACTTAACTTCACCATCTTCTATATATGTTATGATTTTATCATTTTCAGTAGAGTTCAATGCACTTGTTAGTATTACTGTTTTTTCTAATTCTAAACTCGATTCATGTCAAAAGCTACATCTACAATAATACATTCTATAATGTATATTTGAATTTATGTTTTACAAGGAATTTTAAAAAAGAACATATATTACTTTGTCACTTTTCACCCCTTTTTGTTTTATGGAGTTAATCGATTTGGCAAGCAAGCGGCACATTTTATGTATAATCGTACATATTTATGTACATTATTTATTGTAATTGCATTGCTTTTTATACTAAATTGTTAATCGTTATGAGCAGAGGCAGGCAAGTAGAGCACTTTTTCTGCAAACGGTTTTTACCTTGTTTACAACAGCAATAAATACAACAACTAGAAATAATATATTTTAATTAATATTGATAAATCAACAGGGCTTCGAAATTTCAGGTTTTGCCAAGTGCCAAAGCAAGAGAACAATGGGGTTTTGAAACGACAGAATGCAAGTTTCATTTTCATTTTATATTATCTGTGTTGCCACTACTAAACACCATAGTAAATGGCTACTCCACATGCAAAAATAATGTTTCAAATGTGGCTGTTAACCTAACAGCTAAAGTTCATGCAACAATTTTTAAGGGAAGGAATGTATGAAAAGCATTGATTACATTAGAAAACAGACAAAATAACATTGTCTATCTCAAACGTAAACATCTCTAAACCCAATAATTATATTAAAGCTAAACAATTGCCAGATTAGATTAGTTTATATTACTACTTATTAAATTTAGGGATTAGGTGCCATTTCTGATTATCTCTAGGCCAAATTACCATTTAATAGCATCAGTAACATAGCCTGATCTAATCTGGCAATCATTTGGCTGTAATTGTCTATCTCAAACCCACGTGAAGAAAAAAGCCACTAAAATTACAAAAGTTCAAAGCTCTATGCAACAAGGTAAGTAGTTTAAACATTAAATATTGGGTCAATCAAAAAGGTCATTCATTTTTTACGTGTCACTAATATAATTAATGGTCATTAATGGTATTTTATACACATTTCTACCCATTAGTTTGAAAGTTGTTTTGTTTGGGTTTATCAGTTTATTTGTTTAAGGGAATGCAACACAGGCAGTCTGCCAAAGAGGAATGCCACCCAAGAGGTCTTTTTAGGAAAGTAATACCTATTTAGGTGTTATAAAAGTGAAAAAAAAACCCAGAAAACTCCACTAGGCCAACCCACTGATGAGGCAAAAACTCATGGCCAACTACCAGTGTTTGGTGGTTTTATCCACTTAGTTACTGGTGAGCAAAAGTGTGTTTTGGAAATTATTTAAAAAACAAATTATTCATTTTTGTTATTGCAGTGTTTAAATTTGGAAAATTTTAAAATGATCATCCAACCATCAGCCAAATTAATTGGGCAGAAATTATGCTACAGATGTTAATTAGAAATTACTTGATTCGAACAACTAGAGATAGGTATACCTAGGAGTTGAATCCATACCCTCTGCTTACCATGCAGTGCACTGACCAGTTACGCCACCCAGACCTCTGAGCAATTCCTCCCTTCCGGATACATTTAAACTTTAGATATCATCCAACAGTTACCCAGATGATGTGTTGGGTAACTGTTGGATAAACCTCAACTCCTGTTCTGGATACTTTCTTTTCTTCCAGGCTATTTTAAATTTAAAGGTAAATTATAGTTACTACTTTCATTAAGAGATGGCACCTAATGTCTACCTCTAGTTNAGTACTCACATATTCTTTTGGAGTTATACATTGGACTCACACAGATCTCGAGCAACTTCAAAGGAAAACAAAAACTACACTTACTAAGAATAAACATCATTATCTTAAATCCTCCATTGAAAGACTAACCCTTCCACATAAAGATAGCATACATGACCTAATTGACATAGTTAATTTTCATTACAAACAAATTCAGACACTAAGTGTTTTTCTACTAAAAAAACAAGAAACATCACAGTTACATAAAGCAGTAACTCTATCAGACTCAAATAACACACCATAAATTTACACTCACATCATATGGACATAACATATAAAAAGCATAGACACCATTAAGCAATCGGGGGCTTGAAAGGCAATCCATGGCAGGCATCCTTATGACCTGGCCCAGGATTTTGTTGACAAAATTGTGTCAAACATCCACAAACCATACTACAAATACATCCCATAGACAGTATTGGAAAATGACATGTACAAAATTTAGTATGACAGAGACATAATCACAGATAAAACAATTTACACAACAGACCAGACATCACACTCATTGACAAACACAATAAAATCACGTATGTAACAGACATATCTATTCCAAACACTCAAAATGCACAAAACACATGCACTGAAAAAATCAGCAAGTACACAGAAGTTGCCCAGGAAATAAGGCATCAGTGGAGGATGGACAGGATGCTAAAAGTGTCATGCCATACACACTACACAAAAGCTAGGAAACATTACAGTTGAATAGAAATACATACATTACACTACAAAAAGCAACTATATTAAATACATGTCATATTGTTAGGAAATTCTTGAATACACACACACACACACACACAACTGACACACTTATTTAATTTTTGTTTTCTTTTGGTTGCTATGCGACAACTCTGGTGCCGCATAGTATACAGCCACTAGTGTCAACTGAGTATAACTCACCAAACTCAACATAATAACAATAAAAATAAAATAATGAATAAATAATTTTATTAAAAACAATTCTTAATGGAATTAGTGTAAATTAAAACCTTAAATAGAGACAAAGTAATACATAGTTCGGTAGCATTAATATAGTAGGGTTCCCCTATTTGAAGACTAATGGTTGTCCAACAAATACATTCAAAGACTCCTCACATATGTGGGAATTCATGTCCCCTATTAATAAAGTACTCATATATTAACACAGCCTACCTATTACACAGTTTTTTTATATAAAGAAGGCAAAACTATTATTAACAATATATAGCATAATAAATCATAAAAACAACTTTAGCAATTTAAGGCACGTCCAATACATAGTAACAGTGCTGCTGTGCCCTTCTATGCCTAGGGCTGTGGAGCCATTATTCAATAAAATGTTATGAAGTGTTTATGAAAGATCAATTAAAAAGTAAAGCTGCTTAAAACCTTTCAAGAGTCTATTATTTATTAAGATTAAATACTTCCCACAACTTTCAAACACATTAAACTTAGAATACAATACTCAAATGAGGAATAAAAATAAATACAAAGTTTTAAATTAAACATTATAGCAGTAAACAAACAAACTACATAAACCAAATTAATTAATAACAAACCAATTTAAAAATAATGTATAATATTTTAAATTATTCTAAAAAAATATTTCTTAATATGAAATAAATTATGGGTTAAAGTACTGCTTCAACGCTATCATCATATGACAAACTGACAACCGAATAGCCAAGGAGATTAAGAAATCGGCCTATCGTTCTGTGGGACCCGAGATCAAATCTGGACAATCCTGGAAATTTTTCACAGGTGGTCGGTTCCCGGATACATCGAGAACCATCCCATCAACACAAAAAACCTTTTTAATATCCCAGTATGAACAAATTTAAACAAAACAAACATTTTCGACCATAAACTTGGTCTTCATCAGGCTAATGGCCAGTATAAATTCGAAACCGGAAATTCAAACACAATGTTTATAAATTATTTTTAAATTCCAAAATATTTAAATCCTGGAAAACATTTTTTTACCGTACATGTTAATAAAGTGATAAAAATATCTTTACATCCACACACATAAATAATAAGATGCAAATACTGGTATAGAAACGTTATCAACTAGCTAGTGTTATTCCCGTTACTTTTTTCATAGCATCACCTCCATGCATATGAAATACTAACGGCATCCTTTGCATTAATGCAGTTGCCAGACAGGCCTGCTTTGTATATTTCTATCGCTTCCAGGTTGCGAAGGTGTTGAACTCGATCAGACATTTTTACCAATTTGGCCTTATGGAGGTCGACTTGTATTTCAGGATCAGTCCTAGCGGCCTATGCTACCGATGGAAAACTCCACGTGACCTGTCCGACCAACGGAGAGGCCATGTGGAGTTTTCCAGGTTTTCTTCACGTTAGTAACAACTAACTAGGAATCAGTTTCACATGAAAGATCTCCTGGAAGACATTCTCCTTTGGCAGATTGCCATATACCGATTAAGCCTAAAATACTCTTATAAAACTTCTCTTGTTGTAATCAGAGCAATGGAAAATTCTTTAATAAACTAACATTTATTAATAGACACTGGGCTAGCTGTCTGGAGTGTTTGAAAGGTTTTTTCATGTGTCTATCTTTTAAATAGAGACCAATTTCCCCATAAAAAAGCCTTCTGAGAGGCACCCCCTGCAGATTACTCATTTATCCTATCAATCCAATCCATTTAACTTTCATATTCATTTAAAGGAATGCTTATATCTGTCAAATAGACATACACAAGATAATATACTAAAACTCTGAACATATATACTATATATTTTTTCATTAAATTAAATAAAAGTAAGCTGTAAACTAAACTTCAGCTAAGCACCTACATAATAACTAAACCAATAATAATAAGTTAAATTTCATCAAGTAAGGGACTTTCCATCATCATGTGGACATCATTTATGGATAGTCTCTAATCTATGGAAACAACGTAAACAAAACTCATCATTTACGTGAATATTTTGCTCATCAATTTATCAATACGTATGCTCGTTATATAAATAGAACTAAATATGCATTTGAAAATATATGTTCTGTAAACAGATACTTACAACATGTAAATTTCTTTCACGTTCAATATTTGAGAAATCATCAGCGGCACTTTCCTGAAAATTTACTTGATTATTTGAAGAATATTCATCTTCGGAAACAGATTGCAATTCTGTTTTAATTACGTGATCCTGTTGAAAGTAGAATAAAGAGTAATATCTTTAAAAATAATACACACACTAAAATATACTATATATATTTTAAGTTTATAGTTTTTTCTCTCACCAAACTATCTTGCTCGACTTTGACGATATTAAGTTCGTTACATTGGAATTTGACTTCTTCCGATTCAAATTCTAGCGCACTCGTAATATCATTCTCGTGTTCCCATTCTGGTTCTTGTTTGATGTTGGTAATATCAAGATCCAAAGTAGAAAGAATGTCGGCATTGGCACAGTATGGCTTTTTCAGCATTTCAATATTTTGAATTTCAACTCTAAACAAGATTAAAATAATGCATTTTCTATCAATCATTAATTATCTATTTACATGTCAACTTATTAGAACAAAATGAATCATTAGAAAAACACCGCAAATGAAATTAATAGAAAAATGTGTGAATTTGTTATCAGTTGCTAAAGTGTTATTATAGTTATGTCTTTGTTAACGATTCCATTTCTGGTATACGATTGACTAACCATTTGCAAAGTTTTCCTGTTTGAGTATCAATGAAATTAAAATAAGATAGATACTGTGTGACCTTTTATCTCAAAAAAGAAGAAAACTAAGATAAAATGAAATGAGATTTTCTAAGCTAATGAGGAGAATATATTAATTAAGAAGTCTCCTTTCCTCCTCAAGAATCACAAGAATACAATTAAACGTTAAGTAGAGTAGCCATTTCCTTATAGGATTTTCTTTGCTAGAGACATACCTTATAGCAGAGCTCTTCCTGTCTGTTGAAATGTCTGGGTTGGGGTTCATGCCCTTCTAATTGTGGTTCCGAAAGTAGCAACTTGTAGTGATGCGAGACCCAACTTCCACTAGGTGATGTGAGACCCAAGAAATAAATACAGGATTATACTGGTATCTTCTAATCACTTTAATACTTTTATTAGCTTGATTTTTCTCACACCAAACAGTCCTGGTTAAATGACAAATTATTTTATTCTGGCATATTTTCAAAATTTATATATTCTTTATTTTTAGTATAAATTAATTATGATAGAAACTCAATTACCTGAACTTGTTGAGAATGATATCTTTCAAATAAACAAAATTTCAGACAATACAGAAACTGATTTATGTGTTTTAGTGCATCGAGTACTATGTATTTCATGTTTCATGTAATAATGTAACATGTAAGGGATGATCAAGAAATAACCAGCCAAAGAGCACAGTGCTTCAAAATTAACTCATATAGCAGTGATAAAAGTTAATATCTGTAATGAGGGTATATCTAAACAAATAGTAACTAATTATGCAATCTTAGTAAACATTTTGTTTTGTTAAAATGCATTTCAGACTTATAAACCTGTCTTCAGTCAGCAATTTTTTGAGGATCTCATGTAAACAGATACATAACAATAATAATATAGTTTACAATACTTGTAATTAGTAAGTAATAATCACAGTATCAGAAATATTTTTGCATATTCAGTTAATTAACAAATGCATAATCCATTGTAGATTCATGCTAATATTTCCATTCTTAATATGACCCCTTTACGCTAATGTTTTTCAAATGCTGATCTGCAAAAACATATCTAAATGTACTGATGCTGGCACAGTTGTTTATGGATGTCATTTAAATATTAATCTAGCATTACTGTATGTAGTTTGTTACTTACATAAGCATAATTCATAGCTACATGTAATTACTGGTCCGTGTAAAATTGTCCATAATTTTGCTGGTCTCCAAGTAGAAAAAACTGAGAAACACTGCTTTACACAATAGTTGTAGTTCTTTCATCTATCCCAAATTATTTAACCTGAACTTGTTAAATGCTTAAATATTACACTTCTATCCAAACTGTAACCAGCCTTTGATAATTATCTACATATTTAATAAAGTTGATATACCTAAATCATCTATTTGTTAATACTAATTCCTTTCTATTTGTGTTAATTCATCTGCTCAATAATGCCAATTTCTTTCTGTTTAAGTTATTTTTCTTTAATTTACAAATCATTTATTACATTTATATTTAACTTAATGTAAGATTTATGTAGAATAAGGTAAGTATTGCTTAAATAATTGCTATTATTTAAGCATTGCACACATTATTTTACAATTGAATTTACAATATTGATTTTGTAAAATTTTTCTTTGGTCTTTCTTTATTCTTTTACATGGCACCGAGTAATGAGTAATAAATTATATAATTATATTATTAAATAAAATAGACTGGCAGTTGGCAACGAGTTGCCTAGAGCATCCAAACTTCTCATCAATCACAACATGCAAGAATTAGATTTCATTATTATGTACAAAATTAGAATGCTTAAATTATGATTGTAGTGTATATGATTACAATCTACATCTAGACTTATGGATCAGACTGTATATATATTCTGTGTGATGCATAAGTCTAGATCCATAATTGTGTTGATCTATGTATATTCTTTTACAGATAAAGCATGGTGACAAATAAAGAAGAATGAACTCATTACTATGCTGGTGAGGACCTGTGATCACTAATAAGTTGCCAAAGAATTGAACAAGCTGAATATAGATCAGCAGGTATCTGGATTCAGAGGAGTCTGGGTGCATCCTGTTATACCCTTCAACAACTCAGTGACTGTGGGTCCACACCATCGAAATAATGAATTCTTTTCTCTTTTCTTGGCACCATGCCTTACCTAAAAAGAATAAATAAAGCTCAACATAAATGAATCTATAATTATATATAAAAGAATTGATTAAAATAATTTCATTGATATGAAAGAAGAATCATTACTTATTAACAGCTTGTTAGAATTTTTGTAAAATATAAATATTGGAATTGTTCACAAAAAGCTTGTCCTTCACGCCTGCTTTTTGATATGAATTTAAGAAAAATTGAATCATATTTTCACATGTATTTATTGTCATTAATCAGAACAATTGGAAGATGAATCCTGTTAATTGTCAAACATGCATTAACTATAAGAGTATTATCAGGCTTTTCAGAAAATTAAGACTGATTTAGAATTATCCAAATTTTAACTAAAGAAGTCATGCCACCATCTTATATGAAGGTTAATAATTACTAGTTGTTTATAAACAATACACCAACGTTTTTTCTCTTAATTTTATTTACAATAGAGACATACATGCTAGACATGTCCAAAACACATCGAATATATGAAAGGAAACACATTTATAAAACGCTATAAACAAAAAAATCATAGGATTACTTCTTGACTCTGCATTGTTCTAACCGCCATAGCTTCAGCTTGTTTTCGTCGTGGAGCGACACTTTGTACGATTGCACATTGGCGGACGCGTACGAAGAGTATCACGTGACTTTTCTCGGTGCCGTCCGGTCACGTGATATATAACACACTATAGTATGTATTCCGTAATTAAAGACGACTTATTAATATGTTACTGGTAATATTAAATAAGTTAACAACAATAATAAACATAAATTGATAAAATTTTACCTACGTGCACCGTCATGGTGGCGGTCGCGATTGTTCGTGCTCCCGACGGACTCCTCCCGGAGAGGAGCCGCCGATTGTATGACGTCACTAGTTACTGATTCACGGTAGTTCTTGAACACCGTATCAATAACTAGTGACGTTAAACAATCGGCGGCCTGCGAACAGTCGCGACCGCCGTGACGGTGCGCATAGGTAAAATTTTACCAATCTGGCACCGAGAAATGTCACGTGACGCTCTTCGTACGCGTCCGCCGTACAATGTGCCGCTCCACGACGAAAACAATGCAGAGTCGGAAAGTAGTCCTATGATTTTTTTGTTTATAACGTTTTATAAATGTGTTTCCTCTCATATGTTCGATGTGTTTTGGACATGTCTAGCATGTATGTCTATATTGTAAATAAAATTAAGAGAAAAAACGTTGGTGCATAGTTTATAAACAACTACCATAAAATTTGAACAACAGTAAATGGCAGTATGAAATATGAATACTTACCAGAGAGAGGAGTAATCCAGGATGCCGAATTAGCTTATTGGATGTTGCATCATTGGAAAGATGCGGTAGACGATCAGTGAGACAATGCACTTGATTGTGTTACAGGAATAATGGTAAATGATTCTCTCAAATTTGTTAATAAACAAGTAGTATGTACTTAACACTAGCTTCCCACGAACACGACCGAATTACTCCTTCCCGGTCTTAAGGAAAACAATTGAACTGAACAGATATGACGTTTTAATGACGTAGACGATTGACTTTATATCATTATAAGTCACGTGATTTAAACAATCCGTTTATTTTGGCTGTTCATTTAAATAAGGCATCAATGAATTTTCATTAGCTAATTTAAAGTTATTTTTTTAGAAATTTATTAATACCCTACGTAAAGATAAACTGTAATTTTTTTGT